>NC_092069.1:27413412-27435912 GCF_039877785.1 Chaetodon trifascialis
ATGACAGACTGTAATATACTGATTAAGAGCTGGAGTGTAGCCTGCAGGTTAATTCAAAGTATTTACAGGTTCCTGTTGGTGAACAGTGAACTCCCACCAACTCAGGAACAATGTGAGGGTCTGGTTTTCCTGCTGTACTGTGAACTGAGTCATTGAAACAGTCAGCAGACCCTTATGGTGGTCTAACTCACTGCCCATAAATGCTTAAGTCTGCTGTAGACGTTTAGGAATTAGTACCTTGAAAAGTAAAATTCATTCCTGTTAATTATTATAAATTCTTATAATTATGAGAATTCATGTGGGTGCTGATCCAGATTTCTGACCTTCTACCAAAAAGTGATTTCAGTTTTCTCCCTGTTGAGTTGGAGAGAAATCGATCATTAATCTGATCAATGCAGCAAATCAGTCTCTCGTCAGGAGAAAGAGAAAAGCAGAGTTCAGTATCGTCTGCATATCACGAGCTTTCAGATATTCTTAATCACAGTTTGACGCCTTCAGCCTCCATGAAATGAACTCAATTCCGTCTTTAAAGTGAAACGAGTGTCTTTTACTTCCCCTTGGTCTCTCATCGAGTTTCACACACAAACAGAAACACATTTTTTTGCAATCGTCTTTGTTTTGACAGACTGACATCATCATCAGTGGGGGCGGAGTCAGAGAAGATGGAGTCTTGGTTCTGCTCCTGCTGGATTTACCTTTGGACGGTTATCATCCTCTTCAGAAGCATTTCGGCTGATCCTGCTTCACCATCGCGCTACACCATCCACCGCACCCAAGTCAGCTTCGACCGGGCCATGGTGGAGTGCACCCCTGGTGTCCTGACGACACTCGCTACCAAGCAGGAGGTCACCAGCATCCTTGAGCTTGTGTCCAAGTCACTTTCACACCTAAATCAGAATGAGTTCACCTTCTGGGTTGGCCTGAGGAAGGTGAAGAATGAGTGTGTGGTTCCCACGCTGCCACTGAGAGGATTCAAGTGGATGGAAGACGGCAGTGAAGAGTCACAGGTGAGCCGCTGGGCAGAGGAACCAAAACACACCTGCACGACGGTTCGCTGTGCAGCACTCAAGGTGGAGCTGGAGGGGTCAACAGTGACCAGGTGGGGTCTGATCAGCACCACTTGTAAGAATAGTTACCAGGTCATCTGTAAAGTGAGAGACAGACTGGCAGGAGGGACACTTCATCCACCTAAACTTGCTACATCAGAACCAGAACCGACTACACCTGAACCTAACACTACTACACCTGAGCCACATAAACCTGAATCTAGACCTGCAACACAAAAACCAGAACCAGCTACACCAGAACCTGAACTTTCAACCCAAACAATAGTACCAGAAGCTGACCTGAAGCCTACAACTGGATCTGAACTGCAGGGACCTGATCCTGGTTCTGAACCAGCACCAGGGTTGGACTCGTGTCAGCACCCCCTCATCCCTGGTGCCCGCTCCCTCATTCTGGATGGCAACAACAGTAGCAGGATCAAGGTGGAGTGCTGGTCCACCATCAAGCTGGAGCTCCACTGCTCAGGCCGCCCTACTGTGTGGCGGCTGTTGGATGACTCCCCCGCCAACTTTACCACCATCTGCCAGCCGTGTGAGGACGGCTTCCAGAAAGACGCTTCTGGAAACTGTGTGGACATCGATGAGTGCAGCGGTGGTCACGCCCCCTGCAGGCACACCTGCCTGAACACCGAGGGCTCCTACAGGTGCGTCTGTTCTGATGAGAATGGGAACCAGCAAGACGAGGACTCGGCGGTGTGCACAGATACGACAAAAAATGGTGACAAGAGCTTGCTGTCAGGTATCCTTATCCCGGTGCTGGTTGCTGTGGCAGCACTGGTGGTGCTGGTGGTGGTGGTCGCGGTGACGGTGAAGTGCTGCCTGATGAGGCGGTCAAGAAAACGTATCATGAAGAAGGCGGAAAAGATGGCGCTGAAGAGCAAGAGTTCCTCTGAAACTGCTGATGAGAAGGTAGCAATATGAGGGAGCAGAGCTGCAATTGGTCGAAGGCACCGTGTGGCAGTGACATCATCAACGGCATCATTCAGTGTGCTGCTGGGTGAAAATTCTGCGTCTCCAGAGAGACTCAAAATTTTCTGAAGAAAGAAAGTTCATTTTTCAGTTTTAAGTTTTTTTCAATGTTCTCACATGAGATTTTTAAAATGTAAAAATGTAAAGTTTGTTTTGTGGCACAGCTGAAATCCTGTTATTTCCATAATTAATAACCCAGATGTGTTTATCTTGACCACAGCACATATACGACCCACATGACATGAGTTAATTTAATCAGAGGCCACGTGAAGCAGTATGATCAGAAAATAAGTTTGTGAAGCAGACGAACACGCGAGACGCAGAAGATCATCTCGACCTGCGCGTTCCTCAGTGGATCCAGTGGGAAACAGGTGCTGTACTATGAACAGGTGAGGTCCAGGTGTATGATGTAGATTCTGTGTAATAGTGTCCTCACGTGGAGTGAACTGTAATGGCGTCTGATCCCGTCTTCAGTTCATAACTAGTGTTGGTGATGTAGTTCCACTACTTTCGGGGGTAACTAACTGACAGGATGCAGTCACACTTCTGTAACCGCTACTCTTTACTTTTGTCTGAGAGGACGGCGGATTCTCCGGGTCTTCAGGTTTATGATGTCGCTCCAACAGTTCGTCATCACAGTTATTGATCGACTGATGTTTCTAATATTCACTGAAGAAACTTCATCGCTTCTAATTATTTATTAGCTGTTGTAGCAAAGCTCAGCTAACATGTTCATCCAAAGCCTGCTGGCTGACCACGACCACACATCTGACAGGTAGGAGGGCTCGTCGCTGCTGCCCTCTGGTGGTCGTGGTTGTTTGGTTCCTGATGATGCACCTGATGGAGGTTTTTATTCAAGTTTCTGAAGCAGAAGAAGAAGACTGCGTCCCCTCATTGGCTGATTGTTCTCTGTTTAAAGTAAAGTCACACCTTTTAATCTGAAAATAAACTGATTTTATTCACGTTATGGAAGTAAGAAAACTGGTTGTTGATCATCACGTTGAGGCTTTTTCTTTCTGATCAATAAAGATTTTGCTGTTTTAAATAAAGTTGCACTGGTTTTATTTGGACAGCTGAGGATGCGTTAACACCATATTAATGATGAATGTGTGGCACCTTAATTCTAACCTCACATCACAAACGTCCACTCTGCGCACGAACTGTGACGAGTCTGTCACGTGACCAGCGCTGCCACTCAGGTCACGTGACGTTCCTCGTTTCCATGACGACAGCTGCTGGAGCTTCAACAGTGATAGACAGATTGTGAGATGAGTCTGTCCTAAATTGTCTCATCCTTGAGAGGACATCCGCAGACTATGTCCCACAGGTGGAGGACAGCTAGACGGAGCACATGCTGCTCACCTGATCACACCTGTAGTCTGATAATATTACAAACTGGTGAAGCTGGAAAATACTCTCTCTCTCTCTCAGTGTGTGTGTATATGTGTGTGTGTGTCAGTCTTCTCTGTGTGTGTGTGTGTGTGTGTGTCAGTCCTCTCTCTCTCTCAGTCTGTGTGTGTGTGTGTGTCTCTCTCTCTCAGTCTGTGTGTGTGTGTGTGTGTGTGTCTCTCTCTCTCTCTCTCAGTCTGTGTGTGTGTGTCTCTCTCTCTCTCTCTCTCTCTCAGTCTGTGTGTGTGTGTCTCTCTCTCTCTCTCTCTCTCAGTCTGTGTGTGTGTGTCTCTCTCTCTCTCTCTCTCTCTCTCAGTCTGTGTGTGTGTGTCTCTCTCTCTCTCTGTCTGTGTGTCTCTCTCTCTCTCTCTCTCTCTCTCTCTCAGTCTGTGTGTGTGTGTGTGTCTCTCTCTCTCTCTCTCTCTCAGTCTGTGTGTGTGTGTCTCTCTCTCTCTCTCTCTCTCTCTCTCTCAGTCTGTGTGTGTGTGTCTCTCTCTCTCTCTCTCTCTCTCCCTACCGGAGCGCGTCTCGGTTGAACCGGATCAGTTGAGGCAGGCGGCAGCTGATCTGATGATCTGATCTTGTTTTTCTGGATGAATCTCTCCATCATTTCTCTGTCATGCAGCTGAACACCTCCTCCTCCTCCTCCTCCTCCTCCTTCTCTCTCTCTTCTTCGTCTCTTCCCGTCTCTGCTCCGAGCTCTCTGGAGGACGGCGGCGGCTTCTTCCTGCTGAACGGATCCGGTAACGTCTCTGCGTCCGGCGGCGGCGGCGCGTCCTCCGCGGGCAGCGCGGCTCTCATCTCCTCCATCTACTCGCTGGTGTGTCTGGTCGGTTTGAGCGGGAACTCCATGGTCATCTACGTCATCTTCCGGTACGCTAAGATGAAGACGGCCACCAACCTGTACATCCTGAACCTGGCGGTGGCGGACGAGCTGCTGATGCTCAGCGTGCCGTTCGTGGTCACCGCCGCGCTGCTGCGCCGGTGGCCGTTCGGCGCGGCGCTGTGCCGCCTCGTGCTCAGCGTGGACGCCATCAACATGTTCACCAGCATCTACTGCCTGACGGTGCTCAGCGTGGACCGCTACATCGCCGTGGTGCACCCGCTGCGGGCGTCCCGGTACCGGCGGCCCACCGTGGCCAAGCTGGTCAACGTGTGCGTGTGGATGTTCTCCCTGCTGGTCATCCTTCCCATCATCCTCTTCTCCTCCACCGCCCCCAACTCGGACGGCTCGGTGGCCTGTAACATGCAGATGCCGGAGCCGGAGCGGCGCTGGATGGCGGCGTTTGCGGTCTACGCCTTCCTGATGGGCTTCCTGTTCCCGGTGCTCGCCATCTGCCTGTGCTACGTGCTGATCCTGAGTCAGCTGCGGGTGGTGGCGCTGCGGGCCGGCTGGCAGCAGCGCAGGAAGTCGGAGAGGAAGATCACGGTGATGGTGACGGTGGTGGTGTCGGTGTTCGTGGTGTGCTGGATGCCCTTCCACGTGGTACAGCTGGTGGGCGTCTTCCTGCAGCGTCACGACCCCACCCTCAGCCAGCTGGCCGTCGTCCTGGGTTACGCCAACAGCTGCGCGAACCCGCTGCTCTACGGCTTCCTGTCCGACAACTTCCGGCGGTCCTTCCAGAGGATCCTGTGTCTGCGCTGGATGGAGGCCCCCGAGGAGCCCCTGGACTACCTGGACTACTACAGCACGGCCCTGAAGAGCCGCAGACTCAGTCTGGATCAGGACCCGCGTGTGGATCGGGAGGAGGACTCAGAGGGCAGGAACAGAACCTGCCCCCGCAACGCCAGCTCCAGGATGTAGTCTGAACCCTGATCGCACCTCCAGATGTGCACAGAGAGGTAACTGTTATGGGTAACTGTAAGTTGCCAGCTGATTGGTTGATCCAGCATCCTGTCGGGAACAGAGAGGGATCCTGAGCAGGTGGGCCTGTGGAGGACACCTGGACGCAGCGGGACCTTACTTCCTCCAGACATGAACAACATGAATGTGATGATGTCACACTGGACAGGAAACATTCATTTCCTGTCTTGAACTCAGATCACACACAGTTCAGTCTGATTGAATTTGTGAAGTCTCTCTGACCAATCAGAGAGAGGGGGCGGGCCTGACCGGTCAAAAGGTGAATGTTGTAGCTGCAGGAGAAATCATACAAACAGCAGAAGAACAGATGCTGATTGGCTGCAGACAGTAAATCATAAAATGCTGAATAATGAACAAATCTGCTGAGTCCTTGTTAGCCCATTAGCAATGTTAGCTTCTGCAGTTTATGACATAACACAACCACGCCACTTCCTGTCCTGATTTCAGTCTGACCACATTAACTGTAGCCCCGCCCCCTGCTCTGTCTCATCCAGGTGGATCTGGAACTGCTGCTTTGTTTTGGTATTCATGACCTTTGACCTCACTGAATGTAAAGGTGGAAAAACAGGAAGTGATGATGCTGCTGTCGATTCGCTGACGCTGTTTGGGTTCATTCATTTACTGATTGATGACATAATCTGACTCTGTTTAGGGAAACGACTTCAAGAGCTCAGATTAAGAAAAATGAAACATAGATTTTAGCTAAAATTATGAACCTGTTTTTACCCAGAATGCAACTGTGTGTACTTGTATTGAAAACATGTTTGTAATCTTTCACTTTTCTTTCGAGCTGAACGTTTATTTCTGACATCATGAAGAAATATTTCAAGAAATGAAGATTTGTGCATCGTGACAAAAAATTGATCCAGAATCAGACATTGACCCGACTGAAATGTTCAGCTCTGTGATTGGCTGTTTGTCAGTGAAATGCACCCTGGGAATGGTAGTTGACTTCTTGTAGCTGAGTGAAGAATGATGATGATGATGATGATGATGATAATGATGATGATAATGATGATGATGATAATGATGATGATGATGATGATGATGATGATGATGATGATGATGATAATGATGATGATGATAATGATGATGATGATGATGATGATGATAATGATGATGATGATAATGATGATGATGATGATGATGATGATGATGATGATGATGATGATGATGATAATGATGATGATGATGATGATGATGATGATGATGAATCTGTAACAGACGGAGGTAAAGACTGTGAACCTGATGATGATGATGACCTGTTCTCACCTGTAATCTGCAGTGATGATGAGGAGGATGACTTGAATCAGTCCATGGACCATAACGCTGATGATAAAAGCTTTTGTATGATCAAATCTGTGGCTTTGCGTTCCATCTCATCACTGAGTCCATTAACTGATCTCCTGTCAGCTGCCTGAAGGTCACCTTGCTGATGATGTCACTGACAGCTCAGGTGAGAGTTTCCTGCTGGACACGGAGGACGATGATGATGATGATGATGATGATGATGATGATGATGATGATGATGATGATACCTGTCCTCATCAGTTACCTGAGAGGAGCCCTTTCTGCGTGTCAGTGTAATCAGATTACTTTGAGTGTGTGCTCTGACTTCTTGAAACGTAGAATAATGTTGAAAAATGTATTTTGATAGAACTATTTTTGCATTGATGTCGAGTTCTTTGACTTCTGTGTCTAAAAGTCTTCGTCTTGTTTTGTGACTTCAGTATTTTATTTCTGATCCAAACGAGTCACCGAATTTCAAACCTGATCCCAGAACAGGCTGCAGAGTCTGAGGCGAGTCCAGCTGGTCCTCAGAGACTCCTCTGTCTGTCTCTGTCTTTTCACCTGGTGCTGCTCCGTGATTGGATGGAGGAACAGCTTGAGACTTTGGCACCATCTGCTGGACCTTCAAAATAAAAGCAGCATGGACGCAGCCTGTGGACAGGGAGGACAGTTTGTGCTGCCACACCACAGGAAACAGCAGATGTGGTCACCATGGTGATGATGACACCCCCCCCCCCCCCCCCCCCCACACACACACACACACGCTGACAGTGTGAATGTGAATTGTTTGATCTCATGGATCAGTGTGATCAGTCAGGATCTGCAGTTCTTCAAATCGCCAGTTTTTTTCTGTTTCTGTTGTCTTTGCCAATAAAGCTTTGGAATATTTGTACAAATACTATCATGATGTGTTTGATTAAAACGTATGAGCTGATATGCTGTTATATAATGTTTTATATGGACATATATGAACAGTCACACCGGTGCTGCTGTCAAGAAACAGCTGATGACTTCTTTCTTTTCTTTCTTCACTTTGTCTCTGCTGCAGCACAGAAACGAGCTCTGATTGGTTGTTGCTGACTCGCTGAAAAGTGTGAGCGGCAGCCATGATGAAGCTGTTTGAACTCTTTAAGTGAGGAGGAAAGGTGCCTCAGTGCCTCCTTTCTTATCTCCTTCAGCAAAAGACACACTGGACCATCCTTCATGAAAGGAGACAAAGCCGTCCCACAATTCCTTGCAGCAGCAACATTTAAAGTGATGCAGCATTCAGCCATTAAATGGTCAACATGTCACATGACACATCCACCAAAGCAAGACTGAAAGCTGGTATCAAGGAGGCAAAGCAGGCCGAGACCTCAGCACCAAAGACATGTGGCAAGTGACGGAGACGACCACAGGCTGCAGAGGCAGCAGCGCCCCCATCAGGTAAGAGGCCACATTGCCCGATGAGCTCAACAGATTTTATGCTCGCTTTGATCTCTGAACAGCAAATCAGATATCTGCTCCGCCTCCAGAGGACCAGCCACTGTCAGTGTCCACAGCGGATAAGAGGGACGTGTTCAACACGTCACCGCCACAGAAGAGACGCCGTCCATGTGGAGGTGACCAGCTGTGGGTTCCCTGGAATCACAGAGCATCTGTCATGGTCATCTCACAGCTCCACCGCGGCTCAGAAGCGTCTGCAAACGGCCAAATATCAACTTTTACAGGGAAGCGATAGAAAGTTTCTGACTGGAAATATTTCAAACTGGCAAAGTTCTTGCAGGACCCAGGACAAGAGGGCCGTGACCTGGGTGGTTAAAACCGTCCACAACGTCACCGGCACGCGTCAGCTGAGCCTCAGCGGTATGGGTGAGGTGCCTGCACCGAGTCCAGAGGAGATTAGAAGCCACAGCCTGTTGTACCACCAGAGCACAGAGCAGCCTCACTGAAGACTCCTCAACTCGTCCTCTGCGCTCCACCATAGACACGGGTTTCCTGTTTTCCCTTTGGACCACAAAGGGACTCTAATGCTAACGTGAAGGAGAGTCTTGGCCTGCGGCTGAGAAACACAGAGCAGCACCCTCCACCATCACGCTGAGGAGCTTTTCCAGTCCAGCAGACAGCAGACCTGAACACCAACAGACTGTCTGTCAAAGCTGCCACAGCAGCTACGGTCCACAGCGTGAACTGATGAAGAGGACAGACAGGTCATGTGACCCAGGAGCAGCTCATCATGGAGGTCACAAGTCTGTCCATATTGTCTCTGTCTGTCTGTCTGTCTGTCTGTCTGTCTGTCTGTCTGTCTCACAGTTTATTACAATTATTACAATTATGTTTTCATTCACCTGGTGAACCACAGCAGCTGTCAAGTGTTCAGGCCCCTGGATGCTCCTGGAGGCCCCTGAATGCTCCTGGAGGCCCCTGGACGCTCCTGGAGGCCCCTGAACGTTCCTGGAGGCCCCTGAATGCTCCTGGAGGCCCCTGGACGCTCCTGGAGGCCCCTGAACGTTCCTGGAGGCCCCTGAACGCTCCTGGAGGCCCCTGAACGTTCCTGGAGGCCCCTGAATGCTCCTGGAGGCCCCTGAACGCTCCTGGCCGCCTGTATTTTACACCAACAACATTGAGAATATTGAAAATATGTCACCACTCACTGTCAGTGTAGTTTCAGTGACACCAGCAGGTGGCAGCATCACATCATGTCCATAAAGTCAGGAAAGCGTTTCAACATGGTGGCTGTTCTTCTGTGAACGGAGCAGAACACAGAACAGCACAACCACAGAAAACTAACACACACTCTACGTCAAACTGCATCTGAACTGACCCTTTGACTCACACAGCCTTTTGGACCTGCAGTGGACTGAGGTCACCAAAGTCCATCAGCTGGTGTGGGTGCAACGAGCAGAACAAAGGCATCGCCCCAGCTGACAGACCAGAGTCAGACCAGGTTCAGGTCTCACTGCAGACCCTGAAAGACCCAGAAAAAACATCAAACACAGTTTTCATGTGAAAACAATCTGCATAGATCAAACAAAACGTCCGGGAGTCTGAGAGGACACGTCTGGGGTTACACTGGCAAAGATCCAACCAGTTCAGTCCAGTAAAACATTCAGTCCAAAACTAATCCGCCATGTTTTCTGTTACAACTCCAGTGAGCATGTATGCATAAGTGATAGGTTTGTCTCACAATGGCCACTGCACTCTGACCTTCGGATTGACTCCTAATTTGACCAGTAAGGGTCTTCCACAAAGTGTCCACAGTCTACAGTACCCAACGAGAGTCCACACTGAATGGAAGCGCCTCGTTCTCTTTGGTTTTGTTAAGATCGAGTCATGTGCAACCAAATCAGGGCTTCTCAAAGTCCTGAACAGCAAGTCAATCCAGACCCAACCCATATCTTCAACTGGTGGCCCACAGGTCGCATCCAGACAACCACATTCTCATTTGGTCTGCAGAATATTAATGAAGTCAAAAAATGTGCACATCTGAGGTCCAGTCCATCCTGAGAGTGACGGTCGATTAGCTCACCAACCCCTGGATCGTCCAAAAAGTCCATACTTCATGGTTCCTACAGGCAGTCATGGAGACTCGCACAGCTCGTCTGTTAGAGGGAGGAAGAGTTTGTGTTCGCTGACCAGCGGTTGTATCAATCTCAAACTGAGTATTTTTGTTTGCTTGCTGAGGAGCAGATCAGGACTCGTTCTTTGGTCGTTGAACGGCGGGTTTCCAGCACTGACTGCCTCCCTGGTGGAGCTCGGAGAGCTTTTTCAGTATCTAACTATCACCATGGATTTTACATGTTTAAAGTGATACTTGTTAAAATAACATTCATTTTGTAAGAAAGTGAAAACATCAAACGGCTTTTGGCTGATTAGGCCTTTTTATTTTAGCTCCGGCCCCGCAGAAGCACCGTGGCCCTTCAACAGATGCCTGGGGTCACCTCGTGTTTCAACAGACGACAACATTTTCCATTCTGAACACATTTATCATTGATCAGTGATTGGTTCATTCTGCTGAATATTCAGTGTAGCTGGAGATCCTTCGCAGTGATCTGTCTCATCATCATCATCACTGCAGTGATGAAGGTGGTTTTAAAGGCTGGTTTCTCTGTGGTTGACATCGTGTGTTTCACTCATCAATGTCCAGCCAGAGAAAGTGAGAAATGAACATGGACTGTCTGAGCCTCGTGCTGCCCAGCGACGCTGATTACCTGATTCAAAACCATTTTCTTATAGCCAATCATGTTCCACGTTTGACCTTGAATGAAAATCAGATGTGGACCTTTGAGTGGTCAGTTTGAGAACCCAGCTCTAAATATGAATAGAGATGGTCCAAATAGAAATATAGACATTTATCTGGATAAATATCGTAAAAAAAATAAATGTAATTTTAAATGTTACTTTTTTTGGAAAACACATTTCACAGTTTCTGTGATGTTGTAATCAACGTTTACAAGCAGAGGTCTCATTGTTTTCCAGACCTCGTGGACTGCAGGCGTGTATTTAATAATAATAATAATAATAACAATGTGCAGGCAGAAATAGAAACCTGCCTCTTCAGTGTGTTCAAACAGCTCTGACAGTCATTCAGAGTGTTTCCTTTCAAGCGAGAGCAAAACCATGAATCAGAATCAGAATCAGAATTTAAAAAAAACCTTTATTGCCAAGTACGATTTTACACATACGAGGAATTTGCTTTGGTGAGGTTGGCGCCTGACACATCTACTAAAAAGAAGCTATTAAGAAGTAAAAAATATAACAATATAAATATATAGACACTGTCTGTTTTTTTTTCAGAAAGAAGTCCAAGCTGAGAAAACAGACTTGTGTATGAATGTGCTCCAAATGGTTGAAGAACTGCTTCAGGTAAGGCAGGTGAGGTCAGGCAGAGCCTTGGACAGGTGTAAGGAAAGGCAGTTTAAGGATGCAGCACACCTGGCTCCCCCCTCAGGGATCCTAAAGAATGAGAGTCCTGAGCAGAGTGAGGAAGTTGACTCTCAGAGACCTGAATGAAAGAGGACTTTGACTGAGATGAAGGTGCGTCCCACCTGAGGACCTGAGAGAAGCGTCACCTCATTCTTCCCTGACGGAGACTCAAAAAATGTGGCACACCTCTCCTCCAGACACATTCAAATCCAGGTCTCGTTCAGTCTCTACCTGCCTGTCGGTGTCAGGCCCCCGTGACCTCACATCCTGTCTACTGGAGTCTGTCAGTCTGTGTGAGGAGGTCGTGGCCAGGTGACAGGTGAGTCAGTCTCTGCAGGTACAGGATAATTATACCTGAGGAGCTTTCAGTGTGACGGCTGCAGGATTTAGTGTCCTGTGAGTCACGCAGACGCTGTGAACCTCCTCCTCTTCAGGATTTGAGTCCTGAATCACAAACAGGAAGCTTCAGCCTCCGCACGCAGCTGACGTCAGCACAGCGCTCTGCGGACGCCGGCGCCGTCAGTCTCATGAACCAGAAACACCAAAACACCAACATAAATTAGTGGAAGGCAGTTCAGTTCAGACACACCTCGTGTCCTTCTGGCCTCACTGGAGGTGAAAGCGGCTGAGCTCTCCAGCCAGGAACTGGTCAAACTGGATCCAAACCTGGATCCAAAAAGATCAACATGAGACAACTTCGACCGTTCCGGTTCAACGTTCTGCAGCAGAACTTAGAAAAAGTGGTCCAGCTCCTACGTGGACCGCCAGCTGTCCCACGGCTGACGTCTCCAGGTTTCTTTTGCTTTCGTGGTTTTTTGGATCTTTACTTAAAACCTCAGTTGTCTCATTAAAACCAAAGCAGCACAAAGCTGCTGTGAGCGGCCAGTTTATTAGGAACAGCCAGTGAAATCTAATTTTGTCCATGAACGTACTCTCTGAACTTTACCAAACATTACCAGTGCGGCAAATAAAACCTCCAGAGTGAATCGAGCCGTCCTCTCTGACAGTCACATATGACGCTTCATGAAGAACACATTGGTTTCGGGGCAGCTGACCTCAGCAGGTGCTGGCTCAAAGTACACACTGTGTGTTTTCCATGTGTGTCTGCAGATACATGATGTCCAGGGCTGGATCACTTTCCTCAGGGGCCTCTGGGCACTGAAGCTCTAAATTACTTTCTAACTGCAGTTCTGGAAAAAGATGGATGAATAAACAAAGTTATTTGACTTGCCCTCTTCGGTCCTCCTCCTCCTCCTCTTCCTCTTCTCTCAGTGTTTTGGTGTAACTGTCCTTTAGTCCGCGGTGATGATGGCGAGCAGTGATCAGCTGTTACTCGCTCATGAACAGCCTCAAACCACCAGACTGCAACCAGCCAAGCAGAAGGCCGACCAGTAAGCAGAGCAGAATCTGACCTGTGATCAGTCTGAAGAGGTCAAACTGGTGAAACTTTACAGGTTTCATTCCACATTTAGACTTCATGTCTGCTGCTTCAAGCTACGCTAATGTTGATACACAAAGTGAATCCTGATTATTTGACAATAATCAAGGTAATTTGATCGTTATAAGATAAGATAAGATAAGATAAGATAAGATAAGATAAGATAAGATAAGATAAGTACTTGAGAGATTCTCACTTCCTGTTTAAATAAAGCTAAATAATTCTTCATCGTGTCTCTCAAACGGAGGCCCTTTCTGATTTAAGTCCATTCATTAACCCATTATTAATTATGTAATGAAGGCAGCCCAGGAGCTAATTGGTGGATACATGAACTGGATTATATATATGAAGGCATTTTAATGGATTACCTTCGATGGCTAAAAACATCCTTAAACCTGTTTGAATAATGAAAGGCTGCAGGAACCTCGCTGAGGAATGTTTCACAGCTTCGGAATCAGCAGAAGCAGTCGGCTTCATGTCCTCATTAATGAGGTCTCCGTGTTGTTTTACGAGGAAAATGAGTGGCTGAATAAATGGATGACTTTATCAGAATGGATAAATTAACCTAAAGAAGAGGAAGTCGCTAAAAGCTGTGGGAGCTTTCAACCAAATCTCAGGGTTTTCATCGTGGATGTTTTGAGTTTCTCTGCTGAGAAAATCTCTGGAAAAACTACAGAGTCCATTTAAAGATGAAATATTTTTAGTTACACTAATATTAATAGATAATATATATAAAATATATTATATATCAATGTCATGTATATTAGCTTGTTTGTGCTTCATCCCTCTGACTGAAGCCCTTCAAGCTGACAAATCGGCCTGAATTTGGGCTGAAATTCAGGTATTTGTTAGAGATTCACTCTCTGCAGTCCATGAATTCATCCATTCATCGCTGAGCCCTTCAAACTAATGACTTACATCACGAATGAGGAAATAAATTGAATTTGGATAAAAATAGTGGCTCGAGTGTGAAAGCGCCGAGCAGAAAACTCCAACGTCTTCCGCCAGAGCTTTCGGCCGCACCTCATCGTCCGTTCTTCATCAGCGAGGCTCAGCTCTTCTGCTCAGGTGACCTGGAGTGAACGTTTTACTTCAGGCTGATGGATTTTTAGCTCAGAGGGCCTCAGTTACTGTGAGCTACATTTCATCCTCTGCAGAGACCTTAAGCCTGCAGGTAATCCAGTCAATGATACAGCCAATTAAACGCCACTCATTGATCCATGAATTAGCTCCAGACGTGCAGCCTCATTGAAAAGTGACCAGTTAAGTTACTGTAGATAACAATTCATGCGAACAGGAAGAAGAACTGAGCCCCTAAAAACACCCTCCTCCACATTCATTCATTTATTCCACTCCGTTCATTTTCAATCGATCAATTGATCAAGTCCTGAACGTCCTTAAACACACAAAAAAACAGGCCAAATATCTTCATCACATGTTCAGGAAAATGAGTGAATTTGTGCAGTTTGAAGGAGAATGAATGAATGAATGAATGAATGAATGAATGAATGAATGAATGAATGAATGAATGAATGAATGGACTCTGAAGTCCTGCATCGTGTTTACGTGGTCGAATATTTTTCTGTCTGATAAAACATGAATTATTTTCTTCTCCATGTTGATAAGAAATGGCTGGTACAGAGTGTGTGTGTGTGTGTGTGTGTGTGTGTGTGTGTGTGTGTGTGTGTGTGTGTGTGTGTGTGTGTGTGTGTGTCCTGGAGGAGGAGCAGGAGATGAGACCTGGAGGGTTGGACCTGAAGGAGGAGGAGGACCACATCAGTCCGCAGGTCACCATCACCTCCTCCTCCTCCTCCTCCTCCTCACTGACACTCTGCCTCTCTCCTCTCCTCTCCTCCTGGCCCGGCTCGGCTCGGCTCGGCTCTGCTCGGCACGCCTCCACCTGGACAGGACACACAGACCGGGGACAGGACCAGGAGAACGGGACTAGGACCAGCGGGATCCGTGCTCCGCCTGCGGGTTCCCGTCATGCTGGGCACGGTGAAGATGGAAGGACACGAAGCTCCGGACTGGAGCGGATACTACAGCGAGGAGGTCGGTCACACTCTGCGCGCGGTACCGCTGCTTTACCGAGACCCGGGTCACAGCCCGCCGGATCAGGTCCTGATAAATCCAAATTTGAAGGGAAACTCCTCCGGACGTTTTGCGGTAAAATGATCCAGAGTTGAGGACGGAGGTCGTTATTTGACTCGAGTTCATTTTTAATGTGAATGTTGGAAACTTCGAGAAGTGAGCGCGTTAAAAACAAGAGTGAAGAAAAAATGTCTCCAAAATGTGTTTAAATGAAAATCCAGAGAGAGAGAAAAAAGAAAGAATCGAAAGAGAAAGAATCAAAGGAAACCAGGAAAAAAAGGCATCGATGAAGCCGCTTCAAAAGATTTGATCCGAAAAGTTTCCAAAAAAAGACGAAAACTGAAGAAATGAACGACAGAAAACCCTGATCTGATTTAATATGGCATAATATAATATAATATACATTAATATAATATACATTAATATAATATACATTAATATAATATAATATAATATAATATAATATAATATAATATAATATAATATAATATAATATTATATAATATAATATAATAATGTGACATGATTTCATACAACATAATACAATATGGCATAATTTAATAGAATAGAATAAGATTTAATATAATAAAATATAATTTATGGAGCCGAAGGACCAATCAAATCTTTAACTAATGATTTGATTTCTTACAATTACAATGTTTGATTGACGGCTGAGGAAAATTTCAGCAAAGCAAGAAAAGAAGCTTTATTATTAATAATATGATATTTTTAATAATTAATATGAATAATATTAAAATGACAAATCTGCAGACAGATGAAATAATGTGATTTTACGTTTTGGAACAAACTGAAGATGATTTCTCAAAAAAGATTCATTAAAAGAATAAATAAATAAATAAAATGAAGAGACTGAAGAAACGTGAAGCAGCTGATTTCTGAGTTTATGTGGAATCATTTTTAGAAAGAAAAGCGGATTCTTTCAATCAGTCAATCAATCGATCACTGACGTTATTGATCAGGTGTTCCCGCGCTGCGAGCTCACACTTTAACAGTATTATTGGCAAAAATCAGCTGATAATCAGTCAGAAAGTATTTGTGCCCTTTAGTCTGCAGTTCAACACAAAACTCAACTGAATTTTGGGGATTTTCGATTAAACTTGATGGAAAATCAGTTCAAAAATCACCTTTCTTTAATTCTTTCAGTGTCCATTTTATCTTAGTTTAATCTTTCATTTTTAGTTTGAATCTTTCATTTTTAGTTTGAATCTTTCAGGAGAGAAGAAGCGACAGGCCGCGGGGATCAAAGGAAAGCTCAAAATCATATTTAAGATAATCGATGTTAAAATGTCATTTAACATTACAGAAAATGTAGAACTGAATAAAATCAAGCGCGTGTTCATTCAGAAGATCAAATCAGGTTTTTAACAGTGACTGAACGTTTGAGACGGACGACAGAAACGTTTGAGTTTAACAATCAGCTGGAAGTCAGAAATGATTTAAAGACGGACGGACGGACAGGTGACAGTCTACCTGTCTGTCTGTCTCATTTCAGACCCATTCATGAATCACATAAAACTTCATTGATCGCGCGGGTGAAATGATGGTGTGAGAGCCGGCAGTAAAAGAAAGAAGAAACAGACTAAAAAGATTAAACGAATAAAGAACAAAATAATAAAAATCAATAAGAAATAAATGAAAAGAGTCAAAGTCCTGTTCTGAGATCTGATCTGAGGTCAGCGTCAAACATTAAATGTCCGTCTGATAATACTGTCGCCGTCTGTTCTGAACTGCTCTCAGATCAGAGGCAGAAGGAGCCTCTTCAGATGATCAATAATTATGATGCCATGAAGTTAATCATTCACACGTTCATTTCTAGAAAGAGCCTGAAATGAGCATGTGTTCATTTCGATGATCCATTAATGGTGATGTCATAAGTTATTAGTGAAGGAATTTAAAGGGTCATTCATGTGTTCATTAAAGTCTTTTCACGGCTTCAGTTTAAGTGGGAGAAAAATTCGTGAAACGAACCAATCAGCATTAAAACCATCAAACATGAATTCATGTCTTCAAATAATCTTCATGAAAACGTGCTCTCTGTTGCTTCTTTTGGGTGTAAATGAAGGATGAATTCAGGAGTAATCCCTTCATAGCGTCCTTAAAATCTGCTTCATTATTTAATGACGGGCTTTTCCCTGAATGGACACATGAATCATGGAGTCATGGATCTCTGTTTGTCATCAGCAGCAAATGAATTTTCTGAACTGATTGACGTGTTTTCAGGCTGAAGGTGTTTGAACTCTTGAAGCTGTAACATCAGCACCGTCTGCGGCTGAATATTGATCCACAGTCCTGAGGAAATATTGATCTGAAGGCCTGAACTCAAACTGATCGGTCAATCAGAAATAATAAACACAGAAATCGATCAATAAGTAAACTGTGAATGGATCAGTTTGATTAGTCTGTGCTCTCAGTCCGGATCAGTCTGGATCGGATCAGAAACCAGTTTGATTACATTCATTTCTGAACTGGTCTGAGTGGACGTCAACCGGTTTTAGTCTCATCTGTTTGATTACAGAGACCTGAACGTGAAGCAGTGCATGAAGTCCATCTGGTTCTACTCTAAGTGGTCCTGATCTGATCTAACTGGTCTAGTCTAAATGTCTCTGACCTGGTCTAGTTGGTTCTAAACTGGCTCTAACTTGTTCCATCTCATTGTATCGTTCTGGTCTAACTGACTTTTCATTTTGTTCAGCTGCATCTGACCTGGAAAAACTGTTTCTGATCTGACCTGACAGGTTCTGGTCTTGGTCTAAATGGTTCAAAACTGGTCTCTCAGCAGAGGTACTCTCCAACGGCCAGCGGCTGGAAGCACTCTGGTCAAACTGTTCTGGTTTTGGTCTAACTGGTTCAAGTGTAAATGGTTCTAGTCTGGTGAAACTGCCTCTGGTCTAACAGCCTATGATCTCTCTGCAGATGTACTCTCCGATGGCTGGCAGTGGGATGGGCTCTGGTCTAGGAATGGGCTCCATGTCAGGCTACATGTCCAGCAGTGGTACCACGTCAGGCTCCTTCAACATGTCGTACAGTGGGACTGGTCTGAGCCCCGCCCCAGTGGGCAGCATGGGTGGCTCGGCTCAGGTGGGCATGTCGGGACTGGGCGGGGGCGTTGCCTCAATGGGCGGGGCTCTGAGCCCGTCCAGTATGAGCTCGGTGTCGGCCCAGCAGGCTTCCATGGGTCTGAACCCATACGGGGGCATGAGTCCCACCATGAGCCCCAGCATGGCGTATGGCGGTGGCGGGCTGAACCGTGGCCGTGACAACAAGGCATTCAGACGGAGCTACCCACACGCCAAACCCCCCTACTCCTACATCTCACTCATCACCATGGCGATCCAGCAGGCACCCAGCAAGATGCTGACGCTGAGCGAGATCTACCAGTGGATCATGGACCTGTTCCCATATTACCGGCAGAACCAGCAGCGCTGGCAGAACTCCATCCGACACTCGCTGTCCTTCAATGACTGTTTTGTCAAGGTGTCACGCTCGCCAGACAAACCGGGGAAGGGCTCGTACTGGACCCTGCACCCGGACTCTGGGAACATGTTTGAGAACGGCTGCTACCTGCGTCGCCAGAAGAGGTTCAAGTGCGAGAAGAAGATGTCACCGAAATCCGACAGCCGGAAGGAACAGGGGGGAGGAGCATCTCCTTCTGGGGACTCCATCAAACCTCCAGGACTCCTGGACTCCTCCTCCCTGCCCTCTTCCAGCCAGGCGGCCTCACCTCCCGGTCTGGACCTGCGGGGAGGTGTCGGTGGGGCGTCTGACCTGAAGGTATCTGGCTCCCAGCTCCTGTCCTCCCTGTCATTACCCCCCCAGTCCATGGCACATGAGTCCCAGCTACACCTCAAAGGAGACCCCCACTACTCCTTCAACCATCCATTCTCCATCAATAATTTAATGTCGTCTTCAGAGCAGCAGCACAAACTGGACCTGAAGGCCTACGAGGCGCTGCAGTATTCCTCCTACAGTGCTGGGGGGGCATCCGGCCTCGGGGGTAGGACCATGGAGCCTCTGGAGGCCTCCTACTACCAGGGGGTGTACCCCAGACCGCTCCTCAACACCTCATAGTACCTGCTGCACTTCCTTTTTGGACTCTTACTCTCTGCATGCAGCCGTCCTGGACTTCCTGTCTGACTGTGATGATGCTAAATGGGATCGACTCTGCTGCTGCTGGTCTGCTGGTCTCTGCAGCAGCTGAACTGAACTCCTGCACTGTGACCAAACCAGGACACAAAAAGACACATTATCGCTCAGCTGTTTAAACTGATCCCAGGTCTGTGTTCTCCTTTTACATACAGTCACAATCATTTTTAAGGTATGAAGGTTCAGAAAAACACTCACAAAGATTTAAGGTTGCTACTAAAACCTCCGACATGGTCCCCCCAAATCAGACCAGGATCATCAGACCGAGTCCAGGAGTTACATCCATGTTGGTAATTCTGGCAATCCCCCCCCCGGAACTGAGCTACAAATTTCAAATTTGATGTGAGAGAAAACAACGACACTCCACAGAGCCTGGCAGGGTCTCGGAGCCACAGGTTGACCAACTGTTGTGTTTTGGTCATTTGATTGCAAACTGTTGTGTTCAGGTCCACTAAGGCAAAATATCATCAACTAAGGAACTAACGTATGAACCAACTGATCAGGTGATTAGAGTCGTAGCTCCTGGTCCTCCTCACAATCTGTCTGCTGACATCAGAGAAAAGTCTGACCCCTCACATCCATCCTGAGACCCTCAGAGGGCCGTGACCCGCAGCTTGACACCTGCCGATTTCAAGACTTATAGTTTCAGTGAGGCCGAGTTTAATGTGTCAGAAGTTCCTGCTTCCTGTTTGTGGTTCAGTTTGTTTCAGTGAAGATTTAAAGGTCAGAGGTCACCTCGTGTGGCGATGGTGTGGTTGTCATGGCGACAGCGACGGCTTAATCATGTTTTTTGATCAGAAATATGACAGAGGTTTGTTTCTCCCACGACCTCGTCTGCCTCTCTGCTGACCTCTGGAGGGGTTGCGACCTTCAGAGTGAACCCCCCCCCACACACACATCAAAAGGCTTTTTTATTTAAAGGCTCAGTTCACACACACACACACACACACACACACACACACACACACACACACACACACACTTTGCCGCCTCTGTATCCAGCAGACTTCTGATCAGTTTCTCCCTGTTTGATCGTCTGTCTGCTGAAAGTCGTCAGTGTATTGATCAGATGTTTTCATTGATTATTGATTCTAAATCTGGTTTTAATAAAAAGTCGTGTTGCTGTTTGTTTCTGCATGAAAGGAAAATCAACACGATGCAACTGAAAACACATTTTCACATCTGCAAATGTCCAGTGTGACCTCACACCTGTGACCTCACTGCATGTTAGACACAGACAGGTGAGAGCGGTGCGACAGGTGAGAGCGGTGCGACAGGTGAGAGCGGTGCGACAGGTGCACTTCAGCTTCATCAGATGATGAAACATGAAGAAGAGGAAAAATCTTTGCTCACTCTTGACTCTCTGACTTGAGTGAAACTTCCTGTTTGAGGACACGGGTCAGCTGACCGTCGCAGACACGCCGTTTGCTCCGTGTTCTTTTGAACTGGATGTCATTGAACGCAGTTTATAGAAAAATCGATGTTGCTCCAATGATGTGAAGTCAGACTCGATCAGCAGGATTTCATCATGGCTTCGGTGTGACGGTTCCGTCTCTCTGTTCTCAATCCTCATGTGAGAAGATGGAAGCCATGATTATCAATAGCTCCATGATCATCTTGAGCCAATGAGCTGACGAGGGAACGAGAGCCAGGTGACGTCTTGAACGGCTCCCTTTAGGTTTCCTGGTCACCTGCAGACGAGACTCAGGGCTGGAAAGCTCCAAAGCTTTTTGGTACAAAAAAAAAATTAAATCTTTATTTTTCATTTCAAAATAAAATTTTTGGAAAAATGTCACCATCATTCAAAAAAAGCAGCTTTACTGAAGATCAAGTTTCTGCGAAGGGAAGTAATCTGTGAAGATCAATGAACAGTTTGATCCTGATGGATCGATTGAAGATCAGAAAAATATCGATGAAGGATAGATAGAGGATCTTTGTTTGGTGACTCACTCTGTGTGTAAAAGGAGAAACCACTTCCTGTCTGCCGACTGTTGACGCGTCTGTGTATTTAAACTCTTCTGTCCATCACTGATTATTGATTATTATCACCATGTGCATGAATGAAGTGGGAAGTTGTCTTCTTCTCTTTTCTGGAAAAAAGTGGCTGTTTATTCAACCCTGACATCCTGTACTTCATCTTCATCATCCTCCACCAGGTCTGCCAGAAAGGGAGGAAAGAAGGAGCAAGAAGGGGAGGAGGGTTGACTAAAGGATATAAGGCAGGATGAAGGAAGGGAGGATGGAGGATGAAGGATGGAAGGAAGGATGAAGGAAGGAAAGATGAAGGGTGGAGGATGGAGGATGAAGGGTGGAGGTTAAAAAGGACAGAAGCCCCTCTCTTTTTGTCGTGTGCTTGTTTCTTGTGGGTTTTCGACTCTGCTGCATGTTCTTCTTCTTCTTCTTCTTCTTCTTCTTCTTCACGTTCTTAACTTATTCTGTCATTTTGAAATAAAACAACAAAACATTTATTGATTGTTGTTAATTTCTTATTATTGATCAGATCAGTTTATATTTCACAACTCTTCTTCGTGTTTTGTGAAATCCTGTTTCTGATCTGAGATCAGCATCTGATGAAAATTAAACTAAAGTGAGTTACACATCCCCATTATATTATTCATTATATTATTATTATTATTATTATTATTATTGACGTCAGCTGTGGACGAGACGTTTAAAAAATGTTATTTTCTCACGCGTGGATGATGGTGTGAAAAGCTCGTTTCAGGTGAATCTGAATGTTTCCTTTGTTGATGAGATAAGATAAGATAAGATAAGATAAGATAAGATAAGATAAGATAAGATAAGATAAGATAAGATAAGAAGGTTTGGGAGTTTTATTTCTCATGACATTGTGTCTTTTCTTTCATTTAAGATGACGTCGTCGTTTTCTTACCGATTATCAGTTATTTATTGTTTGTTTGATCTTCTTCTTCTCTGGTTTTCAACATTATTCCCTCATTTTCTCTCCTTACGTTGTTTTTTTTCTTTCTTCTTCTTTATTTTTTATTAATTTGTTGTTTGTCTTCTTCTTCTTCTTCTTCTTCTTCTTCTTCTTCTTCTTCTTCTTCTTCTTCTCCTCCTCCTGTCGGACTCGGTCCCGGCTTCGGGTTTGGCTCCGGCTCGGCTCTACAGGCTCCGACGTGCTGCTGAAACCAGCCGAACGCGACGCGCCTCCTGCGGCCTCAGAGCGCCTCGAAGCGCCGCCGCCGCCGCCGGATTCCGCGTCCCTTTGTGGCCTCTAAGCTCCGCGCGCTCCGTGAACCTGAACACATTTCACTTTGATCTGAAGCTTTTTCTCACGTTTTGGCCACAGAGCCGCGAAATGT
>NC_092069.1:27445912-27473412 GCF_039877785.1 Chaetodon trifascialis
CAGACTCTGAATATGTTTTATGTTTCAGACTGAATATGTTTCATGTTTCAGACTCTGAATGTTTCATGTTTCAGACTGAATATGTTTCATGTTTCAGGCTGAATATGTTTCATGTTTCAGACTCTGAATGTTTCATGTTTCAGACTCTGAATGTTTCATGTTTCAGACTGAATATGTTTCATGTTTCAGACTGAATATGTTTCATGTTTCAGACTCTGAATGTTTCATGTTTCAGACTGAATATGTTTCATGTTTCAGACTCTGAATATGTTTTATGTTTCAGACTGAATATGTTTCATGTTTCAGACTCTGAATGTTTCATGTTTCAGACTGAATATGTTTCATGTTTCAGACTCTGAATATGTTTTATGTTTCAGACTGAATATGTTTCATGTTTCAGACTCTGAATATGTTTTATGTTTCAGACTGAATATGTTTCATGTTTCAGACTCTGAATATGTTTCATGTTTCAGACTCTGAATATGTTTCATGTTTCAGACTGAATATGTTTCATGTTTCAGACTCTGAATGTTTCATGTTTCAGACTGAATATGTTTCATGTTTCAGACTCTGAATGTTTCATGTTTCAGGCTGAATATGTTTCATGTTTCAGACTGAATGTTTCATGTTTCAGACTGAATGTTTCATGTTTCAGACTCTGAATGTTTCATGTTTCAGACTGAATATGTTTCATGTTTCAGACTCTGAATGTTTCATGTTTCAGACTGAATATGTTTCATGTTTCAGACTCTGAATATGTTTTATGTTTCAGACTGAATATGTTTCATGTTTCAGACTCTGAATATGTTTTATGTTTCAGACTGAATATGTTTCATGTTTCAGACTGAATATGTTTCATGTTTCAGACTCTGAATGTTTCATGTTTCAGACTGAATATGTTTCATGTTTCAGGCTGAATATGTTTCATGTTTCAGACTCTGAATGTTTCATGTTTCAGACTCTGAATGTTTCATGTTTCAGACTGAATATGTTTCATGTTTCAGACTCTGAATGTTTCATGTTTCAGACTGAATATGTTTCATGTTTCAGACTCTGAATATGTTTTATGTTTCAGACTGAATATGTTTCATGTTTCAGACTCTGAATGTTTCATGTTTCAGACTGAATATGTTTCATGTTTCAGACTCTGAATATGTTTTATGTTTCAGACTGAATATGTTTCATGTTTCAGACTCTGAATGTTTCATGTTTCAGACTGAATATGTTTCATGTTTCAGACTCTGAATGTTTCATGTTTCAGACTGAATATGTTTCATGTTTCAGACTCTGAATATGTTTTATGTTTCAGACTGAATATGTTTCATGTTTCAGACTCTGAATATGTTTCATGTTTCAGACTGAATATGTTTCATGTTTCAGACTCTGAATGTTTCATGTTTCAGACTGAATATGTTTCATGTTTCAGGCTGAATATGTTTCATGTTTCAGACTCTGTTCACTTTGCCTCCTTCAGCTTCGATCAGCTTCGCTCTCTGTGCTCGTTCATGACGTCATCATGTGGGTGATTCTCCATCAGTCTTGAAGGAGCTCTCATGCATGCTGAGCTCTGATTGGCTGCTTTTCCTTTACTCTGAGCTCCAGTTCGTCTCAAACCGGCTCAGCTGAGTTCAGGTCATGTGATGCAGCCCTCCATGGCTTTCCTTCCTGGTCAGACACAGCCTGGACGTGTGTTCTGGGTTGTTGTCCTCATGAAGGACAAACCAGCTGGGCTGTCGTGTGGCTGCAGGACACTGTGGTAGCCATACTGGTCCCCCCCACATCATCACACCTCCACCTCCTGCTGGTTCATGGTGGAACCAGACCTGCAGACACCTGATTCTGTTCACCTCCTCTGAGTCTCATAAAGACCTGATGGTTGGAACCAAACAACTCAGACATGGACTCATCAGAGCAGAGTCCAGGTCTCTTCTGGTCTGATGTCCAGTCCTTGTGGTTCTTGGTTGGAGCAGGTCTCTTCTTGCTGGTCTCCCTCGGTCTTGGTTTGTCTGCAGCAGTTGGACCATGAAGGCCTGATTGACTCGTCTCCTCCTGCAGTGGATGTTTTGTGAAGCTGCTGACTGTGATGAACGTCTCCTCTGCAGCAGAGGGACGATCTGGCCTTCTGTCCTGGATCAGTCCTCATGAGAGCCACTTTCGTCAGAGCTTTGATGGTTTTTGTGACTGATCTTGAAGATACATTTAAAGTTCTTGAAACAAAGTCAACCTTGTTCTGGTGAGGAAGTGCTGTTCAGTGTGTTCTTTGGTTGATGTTCAGTAACTTTAGTTGGTCTTTGGTTATTTCTGGTCAGTTGTTGTGAAAGCAGCTGCACAAACACACTTCAAAGATGAAATCAGATCGCTGACGAGGCTTCATTGTTTTCCATTGAACTGATGGTTTGACCGAGCTGTTGAAAGTTGTCAAAGTTACATTTTAATTTGAAGTTTTTAGGGAACATTAAGTGAGAACAGCTTCCTTACATTTGTCACAGCGATCCTCAGAAATTAATTTGAGCAGAAACAGTAGAGTTTAAAAGACAAACCTTAAATCAACAGATGAACTAAAAGGCAGTCTGATCTTCAATTAGAGCCAAAGAGAGGAGGAGGAGGAGGAGGGTTAGGGTTACCTTCACTGCAGAGACACTGAAGGAGATGTAACCTGGACACAAAAAGACGTTTCATGACTTCTGCAACAAGTGCAGAACAACAAAAGCTGCTCATTAAGACATTAATAATGTAGTGAGGTAATTGGAGTTATTAACTGCAGCTTCAGAGAAGATTTAACGTTTAACTGTAATAAAACTGCATTTCTTCCAACATCTCAAAAGAAGAGTGAAAACCACAAGAAGTCTCAATCTTTTCACAAGTTCATATTAGATTGTCTCCTGTGATCAATCTAATTCAATTTGACATAAAAACTGAGATAAGACAGTTAATGCAGATATTAGATATTAATAAATATTAATGAAAATGTATTATTACATTTTTATTAAATGTCTTGATCAAATAAAGAAAAGATACACTCAATCATACAATCATGTTTAGGACAAAATATGAAAATAGATGAAGATACAATTGTACAGATATGAAGAAAAAAACAGGAGCAGAAAACAAAAATAAATGTAACATCTGGGAATAATTTCAAAGATCTAATTGGAAATATTTAATGATTACACCTGAATGTAAAGATGAACTAAAAACAACAACTTTGAGGCTGAAATCCTTTGGTTCTCTATAAGTTCAAGATGCTTAACATCAAAAATGTTGGAAAAAGAGAATCAGAGAATCCTTTATAGGTTCATCACTGCAGTAACATACACAACAAAAATGTATCCAAACAGGAATAACAAGAGACCTGCAAAGAAGAAAAGAATAAGGAAGAACAGAAAAACAGATAATCGGCAATCAGTTTGCAAAAAGGATTAAAGCAGAAAATGTCATCAGATGACAGCTCGGAGCCTCCCTGTCCCGACTTTCTTCCTCAAAACCTCAACCAGACGCTCCAACCTGAGGAGAAAGAGGAGTGAATTAGAAACTCCTGAAGACTGATGTCAACTGAGAAGAGAAATGCAACAAAAACCTCAAAAAACCTGAAGATCAGATATTTACTGACACGTGTTCCTCCTGTCAGTTAAATATTATTCCACCACGGGAACTGAACCAGCAACCCTGCAGGACCTGAGGCCTGGGGTGTCTGATGGAGGGATGGGGGAGGAAAGGGTGAGGAGGCAAACACATTGAGAGGACAGTGGAGGGACTGATGGGGAGGAGCTGAATATGACAGGTCGAGCTGCAACCAGCGCTTCATCGGGTCCAGTTCTGTCTGCAACGAGGAGGATCCTGCCGACACGTCGACCACTGACGCAGCTTCTGTCTGCAGTGATGGCCTTTGTACCTGCAGTGGCCACACTTCCAACTGCAACAAATTGATCTATATATCACCTTTGAAACCAAATTACAAACCAAAAAACTAATAACAGGACTAAATAACGAAAACAAAATATGAAATAAACTAAAATAATTCAAATAAGTACAACAAATACCACCAGTTTAGAGAAAAAGTCAGTTTTAAGAAGAGATTTAAAAGAACTGTTTTCCACCTGAGGGGCCTGGAAGCAAAGTCACGTCATCTGTAATTCTACCTGCAGCGACCATGATTCCACCTGCAGTGACCATGATTCCACCTGCAGCGACCATGATTCCACCTGCAGTGACCATGATTCCACCTGCAGTGACCATGATTCCACCTGCAGCGACCATGATTCCACCTGCAGCGACCATGATTCCACCTGCAGCGACCATGATTCCACCTGCAGTGACCATGATTCCACCTGCAGTGACCACGTGTCTACCTGCAGTGACCATGATTCCACCTGCAGTGACCATGATTCCACCTGCAGCGACCATGATTCCACCTGCAGTGACCATGATTCTACCTGCAGCGACCATGATTCCACCTGCAGTGACCATGATTCCACCTGCAGCGACCATGATTCTACCTGCAGCGACCATGATTCCACCTGCAGCGACCATGATTCTACCTGCAGCGACCATGATTCCACCTGCAGCGACCATGATTCCACCTGCAGTGACCATGATTCCACCTGCAGCGACCATGATTCCACCTGCAGCGACCATGATTCCACCTGCAGCGACCATGATTCTACCTGCAGCGACCATGATTCCACCTGCAGCGACCATGATTCCACCTGCAGCGACCATGATTCCACCTGCAGCGACCATGATTCCACCTGCAGCGACCATGATTCCACCTGCAGCGGCCATGATTCCACCTGCAGCGACCATGATTCCACCTGCAGCGGCCATGATTCCACCTGCAGCGACCATGATTCCACCTGCAGTGGCTACTTTTCTACTGATTATGTTTCCACTTGCAGTGGCTAATTTCTGGATTTTGTGTTTACCTTTTTTCTCCCCTTTTCACATTTCTCCTGACTGTGATGACAATACTACCTACAGTGACCAAATTTGGAATTAGCATTAAGTACTGAGGTTGCTATTTATCCAGTTACTGTGGCTTCTTTTATGTACTACCTTCCGCAGTGATGTTTCTACCTTGTTTCTACCAGCATTTGCTAGTGTCTACCTACAGTGACCACATTTGGAATTGCTGTGATGACATTTCTACCACAATGACCACATTTCAGATTGCACTGTAATTACACTGTAATGTGCACCTCTCTGTTTTTTCTTGTAGGGACTTAGTTAACACCTGCAGTGTTGCATTTTTAGCTGCAGTAGTCGTGTTTTACACTTCAATGTTACACATTGTTACACAATGACATACATTTATACATGTAGTGACGTAGTTTCTACTTGCAGTGATGACATTAAAACCACATTTCTGCCTGCAGAAAATTGTTTGCTGTGTTTTACCCAGTTGTTTTCCTGTAGTGACCAGGTTTCGACTTTAGACATTTTACACTGTAGCTGTAAATTTCTCTGACTAACAGAGAATATTAGTGCAGAGAGAGAAAAAGGAAAAACAGGAAATTGAGATGAGGCTCAAATGAAGAAGGGAGGAGTCGGAAAATTGACCCTGGATGACTTTCGAACACTCACTGAGGCTCTTTCACTCTCTCTCTCCAAACCAAATTAAACTTCCCATCTCTAATAACCAGCAGATTTCTATCACCCCTCCCCTCCAGAGAGCAAATATTCCTCTCTCCACTATTCAGAAACTTGGGAGGCTCTTCAGAGCCGGCCGCCCCCCCACTGGCAGCCAAATTAGAGCTGCGGGTTTGAGCCCAGGAGGACGGCGTGGGACGCAGACGGACGACTTAAGCTGTTTTCATCATGAATCTCATCCCTTCATCTTCACACTGATGAGATGAGAAGCAGCAGAAGAAGTCACGTTATTCAGCATCCGACCGTCATCCTGTATGAGATGAAATCTGAAGGATTAATTCTTTCTGATCAACTCTGCGGCAGAGACACTCTCACCGATGTCCACTGAATATGAATCATCAAACCAAATCTCTTTAGTCCCACACGCTTAGCCAGTCTTTGAACACATCCCAGAGTCTCTGGTGGCCGCTGCAACATGCGAACAGCAACAAGTTTCTGCTGAAAAATGGATTCTCTCCATTTTTAACCTTTTCAGCTTGTAACCATTAAAACAGGTTGTGGCCAGTTAAATCAGTCTTCACTCAAGTCTTTTAGAGGCCCAAGGAGTTCAAAGCAGCCAGTGGTTCCAAAGAAAAAGCAAACAAATATTACAAGACGATGAAAAATTAATTTTGCCTGCTTTTCCAAACTCATGACTCCTCAGAAGCTGGAAACCACTGCTCTGTGACACGATGAAGCAATCTGAGAATCAAGACCCACTAAAGTCAATAAATGAGCTAAAATGCACAATGAACACATGAAATTACATTTCCAGTCCAATCTTCTTCCTCTTAGGACAAATCGTATCAAACGTCCCGCCCAGGGATGTCACTGTGGCCTCGGGGTTAACGCACATAAAAATGGGGTGGGTGGAGGAGGGTCTCCAACCATCAACAATAAACCATAAATTAAAGGTAAAAATGCCCCCAAAATCAGCCTGAACTTGAGCCGTTGTTCTGTCTGATGTTCAGGAAATTAATCAGAAAGAGGGAAGATTCCAAAGATGCTGCTGCTCAGGTGAGAAACATGTTGACAGGAATGTTGAGTAAATCAAGGTAGAATCTGACCTGCGGACTCTCTCGCTGGCCTCTCGCTCTGCCTCCTGACAGCGTTGAAGCTCCGCCTCCACGCTCTGCTTCTCCTTCCACAGCTGCTGCACCTGGACCAGCAGGGGCGGGGCCTGACGACCCGCCGCCAACGAACCCGCTGCAGAGATGCCGTCACTGGGCGGCGAGAGAGGGAGGGTGAGGAGGTCCTGAGAGCTGAGACAGGAGGAGGAGAAGACGTTTACTCCTTCGTTTCTGTCTAACCTGCCTCTTCAAACTGTTTGAAACAGCAACGCCTCAAATATCAATAAGACCTGAGATGGATTATCTGAGTTCACTGAAGCATGTTCAAAAGTTTGAAAACAAGTTCGTGATTGAATCTTTGAGATGTTTGTGAGTCTGAGTGAAATGACCTGACAGTCAGTGGCTCCGGTCTGTTGCTGTCTGCAGTCTGAGCATCAACATTATTGTGATGTTGTTGTCAGTACATTTAAATAAAGTTTTCAGCTGAATGGCACAGTGGTCAGTGTCAGGATGTATTAGACCACTGCTGGAGGAAACATGCAATCTGATGTGAGAACAGATCAATCTGACCACCGACAGTTAATCAATCAGCTGCGATACTGACAGCTCCTGACTGGGCTTCGGGTTAATTAAAGGTAAACAGGGCAGACAGACAGCCAGCAGACGACAAAGTTCCCAGTTCACCCAGTTTAGCCAGCTTCACTTCAGACTGGTTTCTGCCCGCTGACAATTCACAGTCAGCGTGATTATTTAATTTCTTCATTCTGGAGAAACTGATTCATCTTCAGCTGGTTCTCGACTCGACTTCAGTCGACTCCGTGTTGCTCTTTAATTCATAGAACACCAGGTCATAGGTCACTCTTCATACACAGCAGGTGTCGACCAGGTGTCCTCGAACAGAGAAGCTCAGTGTGTCAATGTCAGGAATACACCAACAAGCTCGAGTTAGCTGCTGCTGTTAGCCGCTGCTGTTAGCTAGCAGCTCGAGTTAGCCGCTGCTGTTAGCCGCTGCTGTTAGCTAGCAGCTCGAGTTAGCTGCTGCCGTTAGCTGCTGCTGTTAGCCGCTGCTGTTAGCTAGCAGCTCGAGTTAGCTGCTGCTGTTAGCTGCTGCTGTTAGCCGTGTACTCATGGACGTACAGATCACTGGATCACTGTGATACTGATGAGAACTTAAAGCAGGAGGATCCTCAGTCCTGCAGAGTCTTCTTCTGTAGTTTCTCAGTGGATTTCTGGGGGTTTGTTCTGGATCATCATAGATCTGATCTCCACAGGAAGTGACATCACACTGAATCAGCTCAATGTGTGTTTCATGTCGATGTTCACGTCTGAGGAGGAGCACGAGGAGGGAGAGCAAAAACAGGAGAAATTAGTTTTATTTCCCCAAAAAACACAGAAATAAAACCAAAATCCAACCCCCCCCCCCCGCTGATCCCCCCCACTGTGTCTCTGCAGGCGTTCAGCATCAATCCTGATGATGTATGTAGACGCACAGTTCAGACAGCGCAGACAAACAGCACGACTCATGTTCTGTTTCACTGTGCTGCTGCTCAGCTTCACCACCTTCCAACACCAACACAAGCCTCCACACTGCAGGCTTGCTGCAGCCACCGTGAGGTACTGCCAAGGCACACGCAGACACATCGTAGAAGCAGATGTCAGATCAGCATACGTCAAATGTAAAGGAAGTTCAGTTCTGAGTGTTCCACGTGGCTCTTGTGTCCAGTGTAACAGTGTCATTAAAACCTTTTAATCACACTTCCTGGAAAACTTTTCATCTTCAACTTCCCAAATCTGTAAGAGAACTGAAAGCTAGCAGAAACATGAAAGAAGGTGTTGGTGATCCATCACCCAACAAACAAACGACTGTTTAATGATGCTGAGCGTGTTCTCAGCGTCAGCAGCCCTCGTTATTAGAGCTGTAGAGACCAAAGTCTAACTTGTTAGTATAGAAAGGGTGAAAATCCTTGTTAGAATAATACTTGTGCCTACAACTGGGCAGCCCAGCTACGAGCTTTGGTGGCATGGGTTGTGAGAGACTTAGAAACAGGATGGGTCTCTATCGACAACAATCTGAGAAAAAACTTAAAATTAGAAATCCATGGATTAAACACACATTGAGGGTCTGGTGTACAGTCCAGAAACAACTAAAAGGAGCCGCTGCTCTGTCACGAGCTATGCCCATAGTACATCGAGTTTTTACCATCCCTATCTGACAGGGCTTATAAGAGATGGGCGGAGGCTGGTCTGATAACAATAAATCAACTTATGGATGGACATGTATTTAAATCTTTTTCCCAACTTAAAGACAAGCATACCTTGCCTTCAAGTGACCTATATAGATATCTACAAATCAGACATTATGTTACAAAAAATACAGACTGGGAATACATACAAAAGGAACCCGCAAATATAGAAAGTTATTTAATACACCTAGTCGAGCATTGCCCTTCAACAAAGCAACAAATATCCCATATGTACAAGAAACTAAGGATGGACATATCAGACAATACACTACATATTAAGCAACAATGGGAACTGGAACTAAATGCAGTAATTGACGATGACTCTTGGGAAAACATATGCTCCAGATGCCACGTGGGGATTGGAAGCCAACTTTATAAAGAATTTGATTGGAAGGTCAAAACCAGGTTCTTCAGGACACCATTAACAACTTCTCTCTCCAAGAGTAACGCTAGCAACAAATGCTGGAGGAACTGTCTCATGGTCGGCGACCACACTCACATATTCTGGGACTGTCCGAAAATACAAATATTTTGGAAAAAAATTAAAGCGGAACTGGAAAAGATTTTGAGAATGGACCTCCCCATGGACTCCTTGCTATTTCTACTGGATGTGTTCCCCGACCACCTGTTAACGACAGACCAGTGTTATTTATTGCATGTACTATTAGTCATTGCAAGAAAAATGATTACTGTTAACTGGATGAAACCTGACTCCCCTACAGTTGCTCAATGGCTGCAGAGGGTAAAACTTGTATATCAGATGGAATTTATGACTGCCCAGTTACAGCTTAAAGTACCTATCTTTATGAGAAGATGGGCCCCAGTTAGTGACTACCTACCCTAAGACTCCTAACGAGTTACCTTTCATTTAACTAAGCATTATTATTCTCAATATGTGAATTGCTTTTATCCATATGTTGCTGTTTGAATACTGAACCAGCAGTGTGTAAGTGCATTGTATATATGCAAGAACCATTTCTGCCCGACAGATATGACCCAATCTCAGGATGCTTTATTGTTTTAGTTTAGCTTTGTTCTGGTTTTTTTGTACTTCAATTGTCAGTTGTCACTTATTATGTGTATACAGACAATAAAGTTCAAAAAAAAGAATAATACTTGTGCCAGCCACAGTGCCATGTGGTCACTGAACAGATTTCATGTATGTTTCTGTGACCCTTTAACAAAAAAGGTTTTCCCTAAAATACAGCAAAACAGCAGCGTTGTTGAAAGTGTGTATTTTCTAATATGAATGTATATGTGAGTGTGTTGCCACCTCTGGTGCTGATGACCTTGCAGAGGACCATCAGGTGGATCTGGAGCTGCACGGAGCTTCATAGTGACTTTCAGCTCAGCGTTTATGGGTCTGGACTCTCATAACGTCCTGATGACAGAAACCAAAGCTCAGGCTTCCTACTGGTCAGTACCTCACCTGTGACTGGTCTGTAGCAAAGGTAGCTCTGCCTCCTCCCACTGCCTGTCCTCCAGAGCTCCGCCTCTCTCCCCATGAAGCCTCAGCAGCTCCTCCTGATTGGACAAAACACACATCATACAGATCTCCTGCCAGTCCTCTCTTTTCAGCTCACATTTGCCATATCACAGCAGAATCATCTGTGCGAGTGATGATGACGATGATGACGATGATGACGATGATGCAGTACGACCATTTATCAGGTTGTTAAGGTCCACTCTAACTGGTTATCAGCCATGTCAATCATATGGCAAATTGATAATGAAGATGTAAAAACACTGAAGTCAGGCACATTTTTCAGATCAAGACCTTGGTCTCAGACGACCTGTTCAAATAAGGGATTCATTAACTAATTAACGAACATGAGCGACGACAAACTTCATAACGAGGATTTCATTTTTATCAGCATGCCCTGGACTGAACCTCCAGGTGCATTCTGGGAATGAAAGAGCTCAGCAGGTGCAGTTTAACCTGTAAATTCATGACGATGCAGTGACACTGATTAGTTGATGGAAGGACGGAGCTGCAGGTGGAGCTCAAGTTCACAGAGAGAACAAACGACCACGCCTGCTGTTAGCTGCTGCACAGTGATCAATCATCACAGCGTTGATCAATCGTCACAGCATTGATCAATCGTCACAGCATTGATCAGTCATCACAGCATTGATCAATCGTCACGGCGTTGATCAATCGTCACAGCATTGATCAGTCATCACAGCATTGATCAATCGTCACGGCGTTGATCAATCGTCACAGCGTTGATCAATCGTCACAGCATTGATCAGTCATCACAGCATTGATCAATCGTCACGGCGTTGATCAATCGTCACAGCGTTGATCAATCGTCACGGCATTGATCAGTCATCACAGCGTTGATCAATCGTCACGGCATTGATCAGTCATCACAGCGTTGATCAATCGTCACAGCGTTGATCAATCGTCACAGCATTGATCAGTCATCACAGCGTTGATCAATCGTCACGGCATTGATCAGTCATCACAGCGTTGATCAATCGTCACGGCATTGATCAGTCATCACAGCGTTGATCAATCGTCACAGCGTTGATCAATCGTCACAGCATTGATCAGTCATCACAGCGTTGATCAATCGTCACAGCATTGATCAGTCATCACAGCGTTGATCAATCGTCACAGCGTTGATCAGTCATCACAGCGTTGATCAATCGTCACAGCATTGATCAATCGTCACAGCATTGATCAGTCATCACAGCATTGATCAATCGTCACGGCGTTGATCAATCGTCACAGCGTTGATCAATCGTCACGGCATTGATCAGTCATCACAGCGTTGATCAATCGTCACGGCATTGATCAGTCATCACAGCGTTGATCAATCGTCACAGCGTTGATCAATCGTCACGGCATTGATCAGTCATCACAGCGTTGATCAATCGTCACGGCATTGATCAGTCATCACAGCGTTGATCAATTGTCAGCGTTGATCAATCGTCACAGCATTGATCAGTCATCACAGCGTTGATCAATCGTCACAGCGTTGATCAGTCATCACAGCGTTGATCAATCGTCACGGCGTTGATCAGTCATCACAGCGTTGATCAATCGTCACGGCGTTGATCAATCGTCACGGCGTTGATCCATCGTCACAGCGTTGATCAATCGTCACGGCGTTGATCCATCGTCACGGCGTTGATCAATCGTCACGGCGTTGATCCATCGTCACGGCGTTGATCAATCGTCACGGCGTTGATCAATCGTCACGGCGTTGATCAGTCGTCACGGTGTTGATCAATCGTAACAGCGTTGATCAATCGTCACGGCGTTGATCAGTCGTCACGGCGTTGATCAATCGTCACGGCGTTGATCCATCGTCACGGCGTTGATCAGTCGTCACAGCGTTGATCAATCGTCACAGCGTTGATCAATCGTAACAGCGTTGATCAATCATCACAGCGTTGATCCATCATCACAGCGTTGATCAATCGTCACGGCGTTGATCAATCGTAACAGCGTTGATCAATCGTAACAGCGTTGATCAGCCGTCACGGCGTTGATCAATCGTCACAGCGTTGATCCATCATCACAGCGTTGATCAGCCGTCACGGCGTTGATCAATCGTCACAGCGTTGATCCATCATCACAGCGTTGATCAATCGTCACGGCATTGATCAATCGTAACAGCGTTGATCAATCGTAACAGCGTTGATCAGTCATCACAGCGTTGATCAATCGTCACGGCGTTGATCAGCCGTCACGGCGTTGATCAATCGTCACGGCGTTGATCAGCCGTCACGGCGTTGATCAATCGTCACAGCGTTGATCCATCATCACAGCGTTGATCAATCGTCACGGCGTTGATCAATCGTCACGGCGTTGATCAGTCATCACAGCGTTGATCAGCCGTCACGGCGTTGATCAGTCGTCACAGCGTTGATCAATCGTCACAGCGTTGATCAATCGTAACAGCGTTGATCAATCATCACAGCGTTGATCCATCATCACAGCGTTGATCAATCGTCACGGCGTTGATCAATCGTAACAGCGTTGATCAATCGTAACAGCGTTGATCAGCCGTCACGGTGTTGATCAATCGTCACAGCGTTGATCCATCATCACAGCGTTGATCAATCGTCACGGCGTTGATCAATTGTCACGGCGTTGATCAGTCATCACAGCGTTGATCAGCCGTCACGGCGTTGATCAATCGTCACAGCGTTGATCCATCATCACAGCGTTGATCAATCGTCACGGCATTGATCAATCGTAACAGCGTTGATCAATCGTAACAGCGTTGATCAGTCATCACAGCGTTGATCAATCGTCACGGCGTTGATCAGCCGTCACGGCGTTGATCAATCGTCACGGCGTTGATCAGCCGTCACGGTGTTGATCAATCGTCACAGCGTTGATCCATCATCACAGCGTTGATCAATCATCACGGCGTTGATCAATCGTCACGGTGTTGATCAGTCATCACAGCGTTGATCAGCCGTCACGGCGTTGATCAATCGTCACAGCGTTGATCAGCCGTCACGGCGTTGATCGTTGTCCTCTTCATGGTGACTGTTTGTCAGTTAGAAATCAAACTTCCATCCTCTTGCTGTCTGTCAGTTGCTTCAGTGCTGCAGTTCCGTAGAAGAAGAAGGTCACAGACTCCTCTTCGTCACCTCCTCTCACCTCCTGCCTCCTCACAGAGCTGCTCCTGCAGGAACTGAACCTGCCAGCTGACAGTTTCGGGTCGGGGGACCTCACACTGTTTCTCTGGTCAAACAGTGAGCAGGTCGACTCCAGCAGGGATTACAGACCTGATCCTGACCTCCTCCTCCTCCTCCTCCTCCTCCTCCTCCTCCTCCTCTATGCTAATTATGGCACTCAAGGTCTGTGAGTTTAAAGTGAGACATCAAAAGAGAAACCAAACCCAGAGAGTCAATATGTGTCTTCTCCAGCCGGGCCGGAGGAGACGCTTCAAAAGAGCCGCTCCGCTTATTAATCAGAATAATTTCCAAATGAGATGATCAGTAAGCAGGAGCGACGCCGGGCTGACCTTTAACATGAGGAGCTGAGGTCAATTAAAGGGGGAGGATGGGGAGGAGGTAATAAAACTAACCTGCCTGGACCTTTAACGTGAGGAGTCAATGGAAGAAGGGGAGGAGGAGGAGAACGGGTCGGTCAGGATGAGGAGCTGAGAGATAGTATGAGTGAGGAGGAAATGAGGGGAACCTTTAATTAGCATACCGGAGGAAGAGGATGATGGGAGGTGAAAGGTGCAGAGGAGCAAGGAGGACAGGAGGAGAGGAGTTAATGAAAGGAAACTACTGTGACCTTTAACATGAGGAGTTAAAGGGGCAGCTCACAACAAATTAGGCCCCAAACTCAGCCCCCCCATCAGCTGACAGCTGATTGAAGTCTGAGCGTTTGGTGTTTGATCAGCTGGCTGAAGCAGCAGAAGTCACGTGACGATGGTTTTTAAGAGTTTGTACAACATGTCATCACTTCCTGTTTAACTTCCTATTACAATCTCTCAGACACTCGACTGTCCTGTTGTGATAACAGACAGTGAACTAACCACAGACACTTCACTGTCTGTGGCTCATTTCAGTGCTCACTCGCTGCCACCTCATCTGCTTTCAGGACTAATTCTTAAATTGACACTTCGCGTCTTTTACTTGTTCGGGCTTCAGTCAATGCTTCCACAAAACATTTCAGACTTCGGCTGCTGGCACTGATACCTCACACTCCTTTCAGCACCAACACCTCAACTGATTTTCAGTGTTTACAGTTCATATTAAAACTTCAGTTTCTGTCACCGCCAACACTAAAAGTTCTACTTTAATTAATACTTCAATTTTCTGTGCTGCTTTTCCTGAAACTGCCAATATTTCAGACTCCTTTTAGCTCTGAAATTTCAAGCAATACATCAACTTTTTAACACTTGCACTTAATCTGAAAATTGGAAACAGGCAACGCCTCAACTGACATCCCTCCGTTAAAGTCCTGGTTTAAGGGTCATGGTTAAAACTAGAGTTTAAAGTTCAGTGGCCTGTTGCACCTGATACATGTACACTCACAGGCTGCGAAGGCCACGCCGAACAATACACTGAAACTAGTTAGCTTGACACTAAAGCTGTGTCGAGGTTTGGCTGCACCACAGAGAAGGAAAGTTCTTTTTAACCGCTCCGGTGTAAAGTCCAAAGCAACTGAAATATTGTTTTTCACTTCCAATGAAAAGCACTGTACCCTAACCCCACTGACCCTAAGGTGTTGCTGAACCAAAACAGGCCGTATAATTCACTCCTCCTCATCCTCCAAGTTATCCCAGCTTTCGAAAGCATGCAAAAGCTATTTTCTGGAGGACTACAGGCACGGTGTTCGAGTATAGCTGTAAAAAAGTCTACATTCAAACTATTAGCTGGTGCCACCCTGAAAACGTGAGGAGTGCGTCAACTGGTTAGAAACCACTTCCAAACTAGCTGGTGCATCCCAGTGCTATAGGTTAAAGGTCCAATTTAAACTTCTAGCTTAAGGTTCTGGTCTACAGCTCTGGTTTAAAGTTCTGGTTTAAAGTTCTGGTTTAAAGCTCTGGATTAAAGTTCTGGTTTAAAGTTCTGGTTTAAAGTTCCGGATTAAAGTTCTGGTTTAAAGTTCTGGTTGAAAGCTCTGGATTAAAGTTCTGGTTTAAAGCTCTGGATTAAAGTTCTGGTTTAAAGTTCTGGTTTAAAGCTCTGGATCAAAGTTCTGGTTTAAAGTTCTGGTTTAAAGTTCTGGTTTAAAGTTCTGTTTTAAAGTTCTGGTTTAAAGTTCTGTTTTAAAGTTCTGGTTTAAAGCTCTGGATTAAAGTTCTGGTTTAAAGTTCTGGTTTAAAGTTCCGGATTAAAGTTCTGGTTTAAAGTTCCGGATTAAAGTTCTGGTTTAAAGTTCTGGTTGAAAGCTCTGGATTAAAGTTCTGGTTTAAAGCTCTGGATTAAAGTTCTGGTTTAAAGTTCTGGTTTAAAGCTCTGGATTAAAGTTCTGTTTTAAAGTTCTGGTTTAAAGTTCTGTTTTAAAGTTCTGGTTTAAAGCTCTGGATTAAAGTTATGGTTTAAAGTTCTGGTTGAAAGTTCTGGTTTAAAGTTCCGGATTAAAGTTCTGGTTTAAAGTTCCGGATTAAAGTTCTGGTTTAAAGCTCTGGATTAAAGTTCTGGTTGAAAGCTCTGGATTAAAGTTCTGGTTTAAAGCTCTGTTTTAAAGTTCTGGTTTAAAGTTCCGGATTAAAGTTCTGGATTAAAGTTCTCGTTTAAAGCTCTGGTTTAAAGTTCTGGTTTAGCGTGTAAAGCTCTGGTTTAAAGTTCCGGATTAAAGTTCTGGATTAAAGTTCTGGATTAAAGTTCTCGTTTAAAGCTCTGGTTTAGCGTTCTGTCTTAAAGTTCTGGTTTAACATTCTGGTTTAAAGCTCTGGTTTAAAGCTCTGGTTTAGCGTGTAAAGCTCTGGTTTAAAGTTCCGGATTAAAGTTCTGGTTTAAGGATCTGGTTTAAAGTTCTGGTTTAAAGTTCTGGTTTAAAGCTCTGTTTTAAAGCTCTGGTTTAAAGTTCTGGTTTAAGGATCTGGTTTAAAGTTCTGGTTTAAAGTTCTGGTTTAAAGCTCTGGTTTAAAGCTCTGGGTGAAAGTTCTGGTTTAAAGCTTTGGTTTAAAGCTCTGGTTTCTGGGTTCAGCTTGGTGTTTTTGGCGGCTCTCTGACAGTCTGTCGGTTAATTTAACAGCAGCTGTTGGTGTTTCTGTTGGAAATTAAAAACCTCTCCAGGCTCTAATCCCCCCGGAGCCCTCCAGCCTAATTAACAGACTTCATGGAGAAAAAAAGAGTGAGTGCAACATTAATAACAAAATTTAATATATTTCAGCAGAAGAAAACAGGCAGAGCTGCAGGAGGAAGACAGAAGCAGAGAGGACGCAGAACAAAACAACAGATTCTACTGAGAATCTGAAACCAGGCTGAACTGCAGTTCAACACCAGCTAATGACAGAATTATGGAAGCACAGACAGAATAAATTCATGTATCAGTTGATGGCGTGTGATATAGAAATCTATCAATAAATAAATGAAAAATGAACGGAGTGACTCATGTTGATACCACACATGTACTGAAACAAACACATGCAAACCTCAGAAACACCTCCACCTAACTGGATACAGACCATAAACGATTACACTGGTATGATTTGTCTCATTATGAGACTCTTCCTCAGAATGTACACGAACCCTCTCACAGTTTTAACTCTCGATCTTCTGACATATTGAAACTGAACACTTAACAGTCTCCTCATAGAATCCTTTTATTATCATTCAATTACCTTTGAATTCATATCACCAGACTACCCGCCAGTAGTTAAAGATTCCTACACCAGACTCCTGTCTGATAGTGCTGTAGCTAAATTTAAGGATATGATCCAATCAACATTTAATTCAATGCCATGTCTCAATACAACAGAGGACTCCTACGCTAACCTTTGTCCCTCCATAACTGATCACCTGGTTGATGGTGCTGCAGGTTCATTGCGTATGACACTTGAGCCTATTCCCAGGTTTCTCTTCAGCACTGTAGCCAGGCTGAGCTTCTTTAATGATAAAATTCTGACTATTAGAGACAGAATTCATCGGCTCCTGCCGTCAACAGGTACTGTTTTGTCTTCAAACACAGAAACCGTAGAAACTGTTACTCAGTCTGTCGCAGTTTTAGACTGTTTTACTCCTGTTGACCTTCACCAACTAATTTCAATAATTTCATCATCAAAATCATCTACCTGTATTTTAGATCCAATCCCGACTAAGCTGTTTAAAGAAGTATTACCTCTAATTGACTCTTCAGTTTTAGACATGATCAATCTCTCTTTATCAACAGGCTACGTACCACAGTCCTTTAAAGTAGCTGTGATAAAACCGCTACTGAAAAAGCCTACTCTTGATCCAGGGGTTTTAGCCAACTATAGAGCGATATCCAACCTTCCCTTTCTCTCAAAAACTCTTGAGAAAGCAGTTGCCAATCAGCTGTGCGACTTTCTAAACAATAATAGTTTATTTGAGGATTTCCAGTCAGGATTTAGAGTGCATCATAGCACAGAGACAGCACTGGTTAAAGTTACAAATGACCTTCTAATTGCATCTGATAAAGGATTTGTCTCTGTACTAGTCTTACTGGATCTTAGTGCTGCATTTGACACCATTGACCATGGCATCCTATTGCAGACACTGGAACATTTCATTGGCATTAAGGGAACTGCGCTAAGCTGGTTTAAATCCTACTTGTCAGATCGCTCTCAGTTTGTACGCGTTAATGACGACTCCTCTGTGCTCACTAAAGTCAGCTATGGAGTTCCGCAGGGTTCTGTGCTTGGACCAATTCTATTCACCTTATATATGCTTCCTTTAGGTAAGATTATCAGGAAGCACTCAATACATTTTCATTGCTATGCAGATGATACCCAGCTATATTTATCAATGAAGCCGGAAGAAACCAGTCAGTTAACTAGACTACAAGCATGTCTTCATGACATAAAGACCTGGATGACCTGCAATTTTCTGATGCTTAGGTCAGTTATAGTTATAGTATTCGGCCCTAAACATCTTAGAAAGTCACTTTCTGATGACATAGCAGCTATGGATGGCATTGCGCTGGCCTCCAGCACCACTGTAAAGAATCTGGGAGTCATCTTTGACCAAGACATGTCCTTTCACTCCCATGTAAAACAAATTTCAGGACTGCCTTTTTTCACATATGTAATATTGCGAAAATCAGACACATCCTGTCTGAGAACGTTGCAGAAAAACTAGTCAATGCACTCCTAACTTCCAGGTTGGACTATTCTAATTCCTCACTCTCAGGCTGCCCAGGTGTGCTGCTGAATATCCTCCAGCTGATCCAGAATGCAGCAGCACGAGTTTTGACAGAAACGAGGAAGAGAGATCACGTTTCTCTGATATTAGCCGCTCTGCACCGGCTCCCTGTGAAATTTAGAGGAGAATTTAAAATAACAAGTTGTTGGCAAACAAGCTGCAGCATCTCCAACAGCAGGTTGTCATGACAATGGAGCCGACATCCCATCATCATCATCATCATTCAAAAGAGAGACCACGAGAAAGAGAAAGTGTGTTTACCTGACTCGCCCTCTGCTCTCTCTCCTCAATCAGATCCTGTTCCAACCGTTTACACTGCACACACAGACACAATCTGGATTTATTGATCTGATCAGCTGATCATTCACAGAGGGTAAACCACACATCTGCAACAGTTTACAGTAAACACCCTCACACACACATGCACACACACGATCACCTGCACAGACAGGAAGTCACACCTGTTGACAGGCCTGATGATGTCATCACCACAAGCAGCTCAACTTCCTGGTTAGTGAGTCGATGTTTTTGTTTTATTTACCTTTCTGTTCTGTTCCTCACTGTTCTGCTCTTCACTGTTCCTCACTGTTCTGCTCTTCACTGTTCTGCTCTTCACTGTTCTGCTCTTCACTGTTCCTCACTGTTCTGCTCTTCACTGTTCTGCTCTTCACTGTTCCTCACTGTTCTGCTCTTCACTGTTCTGCTCTTCACTGTTCTGCTCTTCACTGTTCCTCACTGTTCTGCTCTTCACTGTTCTGCTCTTCACTGTTCCTCACTGTTCAGCTCTTCACTGTTCTGCTCTTCACTGCTCTGCTCTTCACTGTTCCTCACTGTTCTGCTCTTCACTGTTCTGCTCTTCACTGTTCCTCACTGTTCAGCTCTTCACTGTTCTGCTCTTCACTGTTCTGCTCTTCACTGTTCCTCACTGTTCTGCTCTTCACTGTTCCTCACTGTTCTGCTCTTCACTGTTCCTCACTGTTCTGCTCTTCACTGTTCTGCTCTTCACTGTTCCTCACTGTTCTGTTTCTCACTGTTCTGCAACGATCAATAGATGAATTGATTAAGGCCGATTGGCTCATCAGAAGCTGATGATGTCACACACGAACATGACGTCATCAGATCTGATCCGGATTCAGCGGGTCTGAGGTTCAAACCCGCATCAGTGTGCTGCCACAGGGTCACGGTTACGTCTCATGTTTAAGACGATCGTTGGTTTGAATGAATCTTTATTCTGTTGATTACACAGAATCAGACCACCTCTGCCCTAACAAAACCCATTAGTTCAAACACACACATAGTGTGTGTGTGTGTGTGTGTGTGTGTGTGTGTGTGTGTGTGTGTGTGTGTGTGTGTGTGTGTGTGTGTGTGTGTGTGTGATGTTCCTGCTTCCTCCAGTGTGAATCATGCAAACATGCTGTGGATACAGAAAATGAAGGATCTGATGAAGTGACGTTCTGACTGGACTGCAGATTTTTGTTTATTTACGTCTCATTTATGAATTTAAACAGTGTTTAACAGCGTGTTTGCAGCTCACACGCTTCATTTTTCAGGTTATGAATGATGAAGATTAACAGAAACAGTTAATGTGAAGATTTTTTTCACTTGTCTTCATCACTAAAATCTTTTTAATTGAATTATTTGTGTTTGTCAGTGAATGTAAAGATTGAAATGAAGATTAATCAGTCAAATTATTGTCAAACTACAGAGTCTAATCTGCCCGGCGACGGGTGTCCTTTTAGCAAATGAGCTCAAACATGTCTAAAATCAGTGGAGTGGTCCTTTAAAGAGGACTCTTCCTGTGGGAATCAAACCGACAACCTTCCTGTGAGCACAGTCCCGCTCATCCAGGTGAGCTTTAATAACCTGTAATTACCTGATATTAACTCAATAAACAGCTGCAGCAGCTGTCATATGAGACAGACAGGGAACACTGGGGGAGACGCCTCCCCCACTTTTCTAATATTTCCCAGAAGTCCCGGCTGCAGCGGGGAGATAATCCCTGAGAGATGAGGAGAGGGAGCGAGGGATCGGCGAGCGGCGGGGGGGAGGAGAGGAATCCTCCAGCATGGAGTGTTCTCTCTCCTCTTCTTCTCCTCCGAGGATTACAGCGGCATTTGAAACATATTTCAGCACGCCGCGGCGGCAGAGCAAGGGCGGGATTAAGGTGTTACCATGGAGGGGTGGTGTTAACGCGGAGGGGCGGGGTGTTAAAAGATGGCGGAGCAGTGATATTGGCGGGGGTTAGCGGCGGTAGGCCGGGGATACTGAAGTGAAACCAACACAGAAGTGAGCGTTGTGAGGTTAATGGAGGCAGGCGGGGCGGGTCAACGGGGGGGTCAGGTGTGAGATGGACGGGGCGGAGCCAAGAGACAGAGAGATGAGGTAGTTCAAAAGTTTGCTTCATCTCCACAGGTACCGCGAGTGCAAACGTTCCCTTCACCTTTACAAGGACCGTTTCACTTCTAGTACTTCAGCACAAGTACTCGCTAACGGAGTGGACAGCAGTGATGATGGAGGCAGGTGAGGTGTCACAGCAGCAGGGCGTGGCCCAGTGGGACAGGTATTCAGGTGAGAGGGGTGGAGGCAGACACCCACGTCCGGTTGGTCCTGTGCGAATGAAGCTCAGGTGGAATCTGGACAATGAATGGCTTGCTTCATCCTGACAACTTTGCTTTCTGCTGGACTACATTTCCCAGAATCCATCTGTGTCGCAGGTAAACTGCATGCTCAGTAAGTCACAGGTGACCTTTGCTTCGTCCTGCCGGCGTTACAAACAGACTTTTTGGCGTCTCACGTGAACGAGCTCCTCGGTCAGAGTCATGTTTAGAGCTAGCTGGGTACTGAGCTGATGCCCCCCCACTTATGGCTTGAAGTGAAGATGAAGGCGCGCTGCTAACGCTCCTCTTCCTCTCTTCACTCTGCTCCATCCTTCCTCCGCCCCCATGACGACTGTTGCCATGGTTTCCAGAGTGCAGCAGTGCTGTCGCAGGCTGGTTGCCGTGGTGACAGCAGTCCATCACGGTGAGGGAACACATGAAAGTTGGGCTGACATCATGAGGAGGCGGGGCACGCAGCACGCTGGGAGCTCCACCCCCTACATCTCAATCGCCCAGCTCTCTCTCCCTCTGTCATCCCTCCATCAGTCAGACCTCTCATCTTTTTCATCATTTCTCCCCCCCCCCCCCCCCCCCAGCCGATCCTCCCACAGAGAGCCGTATATGAATCCAGATGAATTGTGGGTAATAAATCCAGGACTCTGCAGGTTTTGGTAATAAACTCTGTGAACTGAACTTCGATAATAATCAGCCTCCGGAGGAGCGACAGAAGAGGAGAATCTGGATTTTCTTCTTCAAACTTTAAACTTCTGAATCATCCTCTGAACATGGTCTTCATTTATTGATTATTGACTGATTTATTGACACTTTCTCCTGATTTTTAACACAGATTAAAATCTAAAAACCTCACAGACACGCAAGAACAGCTCTGCTTTAGAAATCTGAGTGAAAGCACTAAATAGAATACAAAGCGACATCGTGAAATACAGAATCAGAACATCCGAGTACATGAATACAAAAACACAAAATAATCCAGCTCAGTGTCTTCAAAGGTCTCCAGACGTCATCACAAACACTCAGTTTCCAATTCTGAAAGTACAGGTAAGAAAAGTCCTACAGAGTAGCTCAGCTGACGAGGACCATGTGATTCCTGAATAGAGCTGATGGTGAAGAAGAAGAACTTATGAACACTTACTGAGCGTTTTTGATTATTCTTATATATACAACAAACACACGTGTGAGGTTAAACGACATGAATATGGATTGATCAGCGGCTGGTTACCTGTCACACACGGTGAATAAAGTGTAAACCAGGGGTGGGCAAACTGTTCCACGAAGGGCCGCTGTGGCTGCAGGTCTTCTTTCCAACCAAGCAGCAGCACACCAGACTGGACTCATTCAATCAACTGATCCCACTCTTCAGACAGCTGATTGGTCAAACTGTGAGCTCTTGATTGGCTGGAAAGAAAACCTGCAGCCACAGCGGCCCTCTGTGGAACAGTTTGCCCACCCCTGGTGGAAAGTGTCCACAGTGTTTTTGTCTGAGCTTAAGGAGCAGATTCTGGAAGGTGTTTGCTACGAGACCTCATCACTGAAAGCTGGGGGTGTCAGACGAGTTCAGAGCAAAGATGCTAATACAAATTTATCTGTCTAAATTTAAGTATCAGCGGCCACTTTATTAGGTACAGCTGTAAAATGACCTGTCGTCCAAAACAACAGCTTCAACCCACAAAGATAATGTTGAGTCTTACTGGGCGAGGTGATCGTCTGACTGAGCTTTTACTGCTCTTATTGTTATCATCGGTGCAGGTGTTGAACTGCTGGAATGTACTGTGTACATATACGTGCACACACACAGAAATACACCGCAGTATACTGTTTGTACACTCCATACACACACCCTTCACCCTGGTTTGTGCTCATGACAAATAAGACAGTAATATCATCCGTTTTCACTCAGGCGCTCAGGTGACGTCATCCAGGTGAAAGAACGAGGCTGTTCTCCAATCAGGAGACACACCTGCAGAGCGTCCATCTGTCCCATTTGAATATCTGTGAGTCTGTCAGCAGCTCCTCTGTCTCCATAAGCAAATACTCAGCAGAGAGATTACATTCAAATAATGCACACACATACCTGGAGGCTGCATGAGTCCTGTCCTCTCACACACACACACACACACACACACACACACACACACACACACACACACACACACACACACACACACACACACACACACACACACACACACACACACACACACACACACACACCTGAGCAGACAAACAGGTGTATAAACAGCGAGTGTTCAGCAAACATCAGCCTCATGTCAGCTCTGTCAGGTCGACTCAATCTGGCTGTCAATATTTGTCTCCGCACCGTTTTGTTTTCTCACCATTCAAAATATTCATGTTCACATTCAAACCGCAAATGTTTGAGGTTTGGGCCACCGGGGCCTCCGTAACCCGCGCCACACCGAGCGCCTCGCTGCGCCGCACCAACCGGGTTAAACAGACGACTTAGAGCCGGCGTTACCCGCAGTCCGCCGGAAGGAAGACAGGAAGCAGAAAACCAACAGTGGGCTGATGGGTAAAAACTCTGCTCTCAGACGACAAGCACGGAAGAATCCGCCGGTGTTTGATCGGCAGCGGAAAGAAGCTCACAGCTCAGACGCTTCACGGCGCTGACACCTCCGCCAGGGTCACCTTTCTCTTCTTTGATTCATTTTTGCTCTCAAGGCGAAACCAGTTTTACCTCAAAAACAGACGACTGCTGAAAATTCTGGAAATCCGTTTCATGCCTTTAGAGTTCAAACTGGCAAACATTCCTGAAAACGGTCTAGTCCATTTTCTGATGAAGCGTGCTGAGCGGGAGACGCGGCGGGCGATGGCGAGCGTTCGGTGGCTGAAACGCAGCGTGGAGGCTCAGGGGCGGCGCTGCGGCCTCACAGCAGGCCGGCGGCTGCTGCGTGGAGTTTGCGTCCCGCAGGCACTGCCTCAGAGCTGGACCTCACCCCTCAGGACACTCAGGACGGCTTAAGAGCACGAAAGAAGTTCCTAACAGGGATCAAAAAACCTCCCGAACACTGCCGAACGCTCACGCTCCACCGCTGCCTGCGCCTGACGCATTTACTGTGAAACACGTGCTGGAAGTGATGCGTTCCTTTGAACAGTAGCTTTACCTGCAGCTATGTCCTGTGTGTGTGTGTGTGTGTGTGTGTGTAAACAGTGAAACATAAGGAAGCATGTGTGTAACAGGTGCTGCTACACCTGAATGAATGTAACTGAATGTATTTAAAGGAGAACTTTACATATCAGCTGCTGTGAATCTGATCCTGAGGACTGACGGTCGACCGCTTGCCTGCTCAGTCTTTTGACTCATGGGTCGACACACCTGAACCTCACCTGAAATGACGCTGTGAGACAATGTGACAGAGAATCAAGTTGACCTTTGAAGGCCTTCCTGAGTCTGGTTCTCTGGTTCTGCTTGGTCTGACTTGGTCTCCCCCCTTAATTACGTAGAAAATACTTTTTATCATGTTTAGTTGTGTCGGGACAACGGGCGCAGATTAGTTTGTCAAGCACAGTTAAATATTGATGTTGTTGACACCTGCGCAGACAGGTAAGCAGACTCACCTTGGCTACAGAGCCGTCTCTCTCCTCCATCACAGCCTTCATCTCCTGAGCTGTGATGTCATTTCTCCGTTGCCTTGCCAACCGCAGACGCTGAACCAGAACTGAACCAAACCGTTCGACTTCCTGGACGGAGTCTGCATCACAAACACACTGAAGGAGCTCGTCGACGTCCTGACCAATGGAAAACAAGGGAACTGATCAGATTCATATGATGCATTTAAACCACAGAAACCTGCTGTTCACTGAGTGTTTTACCTTGTCAGAGTCCTCCAGGTGAGCACTGTCCGACCTGGAGACAAACAGAGCAGACAGTTAAAAGGCTCAGGTAGATTCAGTGTTCATCAGATCCAGGATCAGTTTGTAAATCTGTGTTTTATGACAGCGCTTCTGTACATCTGCACCAGCCTCGCCCAAACATCACCCGAACGCCACCCCCAGCCTCGCCCGAACGCCACCCCCAGCCTCGCCCAAACGCCACCCCCAGCCTCGCCCGAACATCACCTGAACGCCACCCCCAGCCTCGCCCGAACATCACCTGAACGCCACCCCCAGCCTCGCCCGAACATCACCTGAACGCCACCCCCAGCCTCGCCCGAACGCCACCCCCAGCCTCGCCCGAACATCACCTGAACGCCACCCCCAGCCTCGCCCAAACATCACCTGAACGCCACCCTCAGCCTCGCCCGAACATCACCTGAACGCCACCCCCAGCCTCGCCCGAACATCACCTGAACGCCACCCCCAGCCTCGCCCGAAATCACCCCCAGCCTCGCCCGAACATCACCTGAAGGCCACCCCCAGCCTCAGTGTGGCCGTGTGAAAAACAGTGGAGGGATGCAATGTTGGCACATGGCACACACACACACACACACACCCTCTGACAGTTTAAGTCACGCACATCCCGGCGTCAGCATTAAGGACACTGCAGAAACTTCAGAAACCTCTGAAGGACGGCAGGACGAGTTATGAAGCACACAATGCTGAAAGTGCTCCCGGGCAGACCCTCACAGCGGCTCCTGCACTGATCTTGTGGGTCTTGTTGTGAAAGTCAAAACACAATTTTAATGCACAAAAATCAAAATCGAAACTGACAACGTTCAATCACAAACAGGAGAAACAGGAATCGGCAGCTTCAGCTTCTTCATCATGTTTATTATTACGGCTCATATTCTTAAATAAATTTGCAGTTCTAATTGGGGAACGTGGGGTGACTTTTTGCTTTTTGCTCGACAGCCCCCCCCCCCCCCCCCCCCCCGGCAAATGTTGCTGGGCGGAACAAATTAAAGCTGGACCTTTGCAGCAGCTTGTCGGTCTGCAGCAGCTGTGTAGTAATTTTGTCCTTTACTCCCTGAAGTCCACCTGAAACTCTCCATCATTTCGAAATCAGTGGAAAGCTGCGAAGGCGTCGGCCGAGCGGCTCCTGTGCTGTTCAGGAGTTTATTTCTCCCTCTGACAGCAGCCACGATGGTGGACGAGGAGCTGGTAACTAGCTGATCTCCTGCCTCTCCTCCTGGGAAGCTCTTTTCATTTAGCCTGTCGCTGTTTTTTGGTAATAAACTGTAATAAGGTGGCCGAGGCGGCTCCGCTCTGCAGGGAACAGCAGGTAATGAAAGACCAGCCGCCTCCAATAAAGCTCCTCTAACACCCTGCTTACAGCCCATCCAGCCCGGCTCAGCTCGGCTCGGCTCGGCTCGCTCCACAGCCGTCATTAACGCTCCCACACACACCTCCGCTCGACAGAAGCACACAGACGGCAGCCATCAACGGGATCAAATGATCCCAGCGAGGGAAAATCTTCATTCATCAGTTTGGAAAAGTTTCACGTCAGACTGATTATTTCAGATCGGCAGCGACAGTCAGTGAAGGAAAACGCTGGTCTTCACCAGGAAAATGTCCACAATGACCAGACGGACACAAGGGACTCTTTTGTTACCCTGAATTATACACAGTACAAGTGTTTCAAACTGCTCTTTACTTTGGGCACATAATTAACCAACGACAGCACAGCCTGCTCACTTTCTGCTCACTTCGTCTCTGCACACACAAACAGAAATGGTAAAACATCATTTTATAGCTCAGGACGACAACCTGCCAACGAGGATCCGTCCAACGTCCAGCAGATTAATGTGAGGAGTCCGAGACGATTCCAGCAATAGAAAAAATCAATGTTCAGGACAAATAGATTTTTCTAGCTTTTTGTGAAGAAAGGGACATTTGTCCTTCTGTAGACAACAAATATTCAAATTCAACAATATGAAGTTTCAAGGGGAAATTTGTCTTTGCAGCAATTCTGTATATGCAAGTCAAAGAGTCACTGGGCTGTCACTGGACTGTCACTGGACTGTCACTGGACTGTCACTGGACTGTCACTGGACTGGCACTGGACTGGCACTGGACTGGCACTGGGCTGTCACTGGGCTGTCACTGGGCTATCACTGGGCTGTCACTGGACTGTCACTGGACTGTCACTGGACTGTCACTGGGCTGTCACTGGACTGTCACTGGACTGTCACTGGACTGGCACTGGACTGGCACTGGACTGTCACTGGGCTGTCACT
>NC_092069.1:27475912-27478412 GCF_039877785.1 Chaetodon trifascialis
TGATTCCCAATGTATTCGAGCCGCTGGAGGCCTTCGTACGAACCCTGAACACAGCACAGGTGTGTGTTCCGTCTGATGCTCAGTCATCCTACAGGACGAGGAGGCAGCGAAGAGCAGAACGCTGCACAGAACAGACTGAAGAAGAAGAAAGTGCTTGTGAAGGTACCACGCAGACATATTTCCACCACCACGCTCAGAGAGGAGCACAAATGATGAGCAGCTCTGTACCTACAGCATCAACGCTGATGGCGACTCGTGTTCATCGGGCACTTGAACTGTTCTTACTGTCGACTGGACGGCGTTGATGAACACACAGACCGAGGCCGAGGTCAGATTCAGGCCACATCGCCGGGATTATCCTGCTTGAGGTTAACGAGCACGTTCGGTCAGTATAGATGACCTGAACGACCTCACGGCCTCGTCGGCAGAGTGACTGACACCATCCAGCCTCACCTGACGACAGGTCTTTGTGTGGTGCTGCGCTGAGGTAAATGCGACTGAAACAAAGGAGGACGTTAACACCTTCACACGCTCGTGGACGGCTGAAGGTCCTTGAATGCGCTGCGGTTCAGGTGAAACGCTCCTCTTATGGAGACTGTATCAGAGCCAAGGCCAAGACAGGCTGCGTCACATGATCAAGATGTGCGCAGTGATTGGTTGTGAGCTGGCGATGCAGCGGCTTCAGCTAAGCCAGCGAGCAGAGGACGGACGGTCGGACCAGGCAGGTCCAGCAGGTGCGTGAGACGAGGACGTCTGCTGGTCCGGACTGACAGATGAGCTCATGATGATGATGGTGATGACGATGATGACGCTCCTCATGGTCACATAGTCCAACTGTGTTCATTCATTCATGTGTTCATTTCTCTGAGTATTAGTGCCTGTGTGTGTGTGTGTGTGTGTGTGCAGATGTGTTCCAGCACTTCTGAGGACATTACATCGACTTCCATTCATTTCCTGGAGACTTGATGTGTTTAGAGACACAAATTTACTCTGAAGATGAAATAAAATTTGGAAACTTTGTGTTTCTGTGCTAATCCAGCTGGATTAAACTCTCTCTCTCACACTCATACACACACACACACACACACACACACACACACACACACACACACACACACACACACACACACACACACACACACACACACACACACACACACACACACAGCTCAGATAAATCAATATTACATGTAATGGCAAATGAAACACACACACACTGTTCTGTTAAACTAACAGCTGCTTGTTAACTGTCACCTCGTTACCACTGCTGTTGTTTTAATTACTGTGTGTGTGTGTGTGTGTGTGTGTGTGTGTGTGTGTGTGTGTGTGTGTGTGTGTGTGTTGGTATTAAACTGTGTGCATGAAAAATATTCAAATATTTAAGAAGTGGAGGTTGGATCAGATGTGATTAAGAAGAGAGTACACTCTGAGATTGGGCTCCCCCTCCTCACCTGCAGGTCTCTCCCAGACGTGGGCCTCCATCTGCTCCTCCCTCAGCTCCTCCTCCACCTCCCTCCTTCGCAGCGCCTTCTCCTTCTGGACCAGCTGATCCAGCAGCTGAAGCACAGTCAGATGTTCGTATATGCAGTGCATGTATGTGCAAGAGTGTGTAAATGCAGTACACTACGTGTGTGTGTGTGTGTGTGTGTGTGTGTGTGTGTGTGTGTGTGTGTGTGTGTGTGTGTGTGTGTGTGTGTGTGTGTGCATTCACCTTCTTGTTGATGTCTCTCAGAGCGTCGAGCTCCTTCAGCAGAAACGAGATATTTTTGTCTCGATCTAAACTCTGAGCCTGAGCGGCCGCTGTGATTGGACCAAACATGAGCTCCTGGTGAGAGCTGGAGGAGACAAGTTTCAGGTAGACGAAGGTGAGTCCTGACAGAGGTCACGACGAGCTGAGCGAAAAGCTCGAGGGCAGAAAACACACTGAAGGAGAGCGAGCGTTTGAGATCTGAGCATCTGTTCCGACTGACACACACACTGACTGATCTGATCAATGATCAGTGATTGATGATCAATGACTGATCGTCTGGACGGAGACGCTTCAGCCTGGACCGGCCTCACAGGAAACACATGAATCAGAGCCTGACATGAAGAACGGGTTGAGATGTTTCCACGTTCACCAGTCAGCCAGGCTGTGATTGGTCAGGACTCCGGTGACATCATCTCAGTGAGTGTTTCATTAGAGTTTCACCTGTGTGTAGTCAGGTCAGGTGTTTTAACCTCACATTATCAGCTGAGAGGCGCAGAGATGAAGGCAGCAGGTTATGAGGCGTTGCTTTAATAAGCAGCGGCGGATGTTCGCCTGTAATTCTCTCATATCACCTTAAAGGTCAGAGGCTTCTTAGCGTAATAAAGCGAGTAAATAAGACACTGAAATGTGGCTGACACTGTCTTCTGTAATTGACTGCCTCTGACTTTATAATATGAGCTGCTTCTAATCAACTTTCCTCTCCTCCCGTCTCGATTGCTTTTACTATCTTTCTATTTCTGTCTCCCTCTG
>NC_092069.1:27483412-27548412 GCF_039877785.1 Chaetodon trifascialis
GACACGAGAGGACGGCTCATGTTTCAGCTTGAAAAACAACGATGAACCTTTCAAATCTCATGTAAAACTTGTCAGATGTCAGATTGATGAAGGGACTATTGTTTGAACTCTTGACAGCAGAGCTCAATGACAAATCTCCATCAAGCTCATTTACATACAGACACCCTGACAGCTCCATATATGGTCAACACAGGAAACATGACAGAGTCCTGTTGGACAGCTGCTGGAGAAATGGTGCGAGAGACAAAGTGACGCAAAGACGAAGAGTTGGGCTATCAATGTGACAGACGTCCAAAGTCCGGATGGTTGGAGACGCTGGATAACCTCAGAAATCACAACAGAAGAAACTAGATTATGACGGAGGGTCTGAGCAGGTCTGACACAGGACAGGAAGTCCAGCAGCTCCTTCAAACCATTCAGCTGGATCCTGGAACCACAGAAGCTACAAGAGCCCACAGGAAGCGCAAAAACAAACCAAGCAGCTCAAACCACCCAAAGCAGCATCTGTCCTCAGCGACGCGTCCCAGACGAGACGCGTTCTGGACATGAAACCTGCAGAGCTCCTGAAGACTCACTGAGTGTCACCTAAACTGCATCCTGGTTCTGGTTCATTATCCTTGTTCTGAGTGGGTCCAGAGAATAATCAGCACTGTTCCTGTTCGTTTATTTTCACGTATTGGATCCACATTTTCATGCAGGCTGACGATGTGTAAGTCTGTGCTTTCACTCTCACATCTACTTCCTGTCTGTCCCTCTTTAACAGAGTGCTGTTGTGTCACTGAGTGTCTCACTGATTGTCTGTGAGGGGTCACAGCTGGAAACCAGAAGCACTAAAGCCAGATGCTAACGAGCGGTTCACAGCGGAGGTTAGTGCGCCTGGCGAGCAGTTTACCTGCCGTCACACCTGCCGCATCTCTAGTCTCAGACACCAGAAGAAACTGACAAATCTGATTCTGTGTAGAAACCAGTGAACGCATCGTTCAAACTGTGCTGAGGTTTGGTCGGTGAAACCCAGACAGTCTGGTCCAGGTCCTGGTCCTGGTCCTGGTCCTGGTTCTGGTCTCGGTTCTGCTGGACTACACTGACTGAAGAATTGCTTTTTCGTGTCCTCACTTTGAAACTTTTCTCATTTCCTGTCGTCCTCTGCCCCCCCACACCCCCCCGGCCGATCGTCTTGTGGACTCAGAGCTAATTGAGCGTGGCGGCTCTTCTTATTATTCATGTACAATTACAGATGTGATAATGTGCTTAAATCCTTCTAAATGACCGTTCATGCCTCACGCTCGCTTTGAAGTCTCGTCAAAGATGGAAAAATCTGCGGAAAAAAGGGAAAATACAAAGGCCAATCAGAGGCCCCATCCACATGAACCAATGAGGGGAAGGGGGGGGGCTTGCCCCCCCTCCTCGCCCGTTCTTCTTCATGTAATATAAACTAAAGTCCATTAATTTTTTAAGCTGTATTTAATACATTTTGTGCAGAAAGTTTGGTGCAGTGAGTGTGGGGTGTTCCAGCTGACTGCATGAATATTAATGACGGTGTTACGATGATTAAAGAGGCTTCAGCTCAAATCCAACACAATCCGCCTGTGATCCGCCCGCCGCCGCCGCCACGCCAGCGCACATGAATTTAGATACCGACATTAAGCCCGGGAGACGCACGCACGCACGCACGCACGCACGCACGCACGCACGCACGCACGCACGCACACTCCATCAATCTGACTCCATAAAACAGGTTTCTTCCAGTTAAAGTTTGGTTTTGCTCGAGATGAAACAATTAGCTGATTAATCGACTACTTCAACAGAAGATTACAGATACAGAGAGTACACAGAGTACATACTGCTACACAGAGTACACACAGAGTACATACTGCTACACAGAGTACACACAGAGTACATACTGCTACACAGAGTACACACAGAGTACACACAGAGTACATACTGCTACACAGAGTACACACAGAGTACACACAGAGTACATACTGCTACACAGAGTACACACAGAGTACATACTGCTACACAGAGTACACACAGAGTACACACTGTGACACAGAGTACACACAGAGTACACACAGAGTACATACTGTGACACAGAGTACACACAGAGTACACACAGAGTACATACTGCTACACAGAGTACACAGAGTACAGAGTATACACTGCTACATAGAGTACACAGAGTACAGAGTACACACTGCTACATAGAGTACACAGAGTACAGAGTACACACTGCTACATAGAGTACACAGAGTACAGAGTACACACTGCTACATAGAGTACACAGAGTACAGAGTACACACTGCTACATAGAGTACACAGAGTACAGAGTACACACTGCTACATAGAGTACACAGAGTACACACACATGTTTCGGTGGATTGCATGATTAAGGGCGTGGCAGCTTTGAGTGACAGCTATCCTCTAGGTTTCAGCCAACCAGGCTTCATTGGGCTCGCCTGAGCTCCGCCCACGAGTCAGTGAGCCTCAAAGAAACTGACGGAGACGACAGCCATGTTTGGTCCGGTCTGAGGGACACATTCACAAAGAGACACACACACACACACACACACACACACACACACACACACACACACACACACACACACACACACACACACACACACACACACACACACACATTCCTACACAGAGACATGAATAGCAGCTACTTCAGTCTGTTCAAACAAGTTTGCAGCCCACCCTCATCTAACAATGCAGTGTGTGTGTGTGTGTGTGTGTGTGTGAGTGTGTGTGAGTGTGTGTGAGTGTGAGTGTGAGTGTGTGTGTGTGTGTGTGTGAGTGTGTGTGTGTGTGTGTGTGTGAGTGTGAGTGTGTGTGTGTGAGTGTGTGTGTGTGTGTGTGTGTGTGTGTGTGTGTGTGTGTGTGTGTGTGTGTGTGTGGACCACCCACTCAGCAGATTAAACACAGTTCACACGACCGTCTCCTCATTCACTATCAGCTTTTGTCCTCTTCTGTCATTATATTAATCTACTGACCAGCATGTGTGTGCGTGTGTGTGTGTGTAAGTGAGGTTGTGTGTGTGTGTGCATCTGTGCGTGTGTGTGTGTGTGCATGTGAGATCAGTTATTGTCTGTGTATCAATAACGAGATATGAACACATGAAAGCCACACGAGAGAATCCTGACAGCTGAACTGGTGTTTATGAACGCAGAGCATGTGGCCTTGCTCAGAGTGCGGTACGGTGGCCCTGACAGCTCAATGCATGGCAACTTTACAAGACGCACACAAACACACAAAACAATCAAATGCAGACGATATCTTCATCAGCCTGACAGCACGCGCTCAGCACGACAGCCCAACCAGCTGCACACGGCGTGCGGCCACAGCGTGTGACTCCTGAAGTCACTAAGGTCGGTCCAAGCATCATCATCCTCCTCCTCCTCCTCCTCCTCCTCCTCCTCCTCCTCCTCCTCCTCCTCATCCTCCTCATCCTCCTCATCCTCATCCTCATCATCAGCATGATTGTTCATGTTCTGGATTGCTGACTGTTCACCGTGAATGTGAGCTGAACGTGACACTGAACGTCTTGCAGAAGCTCCTGAAAAGATGGCGTTTAAGACTGATATGAACGAGGCGTTGCCGCCTCCACTCATCTACTGCAGCAGAGAAAAGGGAAACACAGGACTGAGCACTGCCACCACAGAAGAAGAGAGACAGAAATAAATAAAGGCCACATATGGGAGGTGATCTGAGTCTGGTTGAACAACTGAACACTGTTTCATATGGTGTGTTTGATCTGGGTGAGAGACACCAACAGATGATGGATTACCACTGAGGGAGAGAGAGACAGTTTCTAACAAACACAAACACAAAGCTCAACTGAAAACTCGACTCGAAGGGCGTCAGGAGCTCGGCCCTGGAACCGGAAGGTGACTGGTTCAAGTCCAGCATGGGCCACAGCACGCAGTGTGGACTGGAGGCCGGAGAGGTGCCACGTCACCTCTGACTGCTGAGGTGATGAACTGCAGCAGGACAACCCCCAACCTGCATCAACTCTGGCAACAACCAAAAGTGACATCATCACGTTCCACACGGTGTTGGCCAATCAGATTTAACTAAACTCATATTCCAGGTAAGTGACTTTTAATATGAACAGTGTAACTCTGCTTTTCACCTATATCGTGGAGACAGACAATAAAGTGATTGTTGCCATAGTAACTAATAATCATAGCTGTCAATGATCTCCAGCAGGTTTCATCCTCTGTGTTAACATCAAAGCTCTCAGACGTTCCACTGCAAACACGGCCGATGAAGCAGAAAGTCAAACTCCAAATATATCAACGTCCTCCAGACCGATTTACACAGGAGATTACAGAGGAGGCACTCCGCCATGTTGAAGGATGTGATCATCATCATCAGCTTACTGTCAGAGGACAGAGACGTTCCACACCGTTTAACTGAAGGAACCAAACATCGTTTAACTGAAGGAACCAAACATTCGCATCGTTTAACTGAAGGAACCAAACATTCACACCGTTTAACTGAAGGAACCAAACATAGTTTAACTGAAGGAACCAAACATTCACATTGTTTAACTGAAGGAACCAAAAATTCGCATCGTTTAACTGAAGGAACCAAAAATTTGCATCGTTTAACTGAAGGAACCAAACATTCACATCGTTTAACTGAAGGAACCAAACATTCACATCGTTTAACTGAAGGAACCAAACAGTCACATCGTTTAACTGAAGGAACCAAACATTCACATCGTTTAACTGAAGGAACCAAACATCGTTTAACTGAAGGAACCAAACATTCGCATCGTTTAACTGAAGGAACCAAACATTCACATCGTTTAACTGAAGGAACCAAACATTCACATCGTTTAACTGAAGGAACCAAACATTCACATCATTTAACTGAAGGAACCAAACATTCGCATCGTTTAACTGAAGGAACCAAACATTCGCATCGTTTAACTGAAGGAACCAAACATTCGCATCGTTTAACTGAAGGAACCAAACATTCACATCGTTTAACTGAAGGAACCAAACATTCACATCGTTTAACTGAAGGAACCAAACATCGTTTAACTGAAGGAACCAAACATTCACATCGTTTAACTGAAGGAACCAAACAGTCACATCGTTTAACTGAAGGAACCAAACATTCACATCGTTTAACTGAAGGAACCAAACATCGTTTAACTGAAGGAACCAAACATTCACATCGTTTAGCTGAAGGAACCAAACATTCACATCATTTAACTGAAGGAACCAAACATTCACATCGTTTAACTGAAGGAACCAAACATTCACATCGTTTAACTGAAGGAACCAAACATCGTTTAACTGAAGGAACCAAACATTCACATCGTTTAACTGAAGGAACCAAACATCGTTTAACTGAAGGAACCAAACATTCACATCGTTTAGCTGAAGGAACCAAACATTCACATCGTTTAACTGAAGGAACCAAACATTCACATCGTTTAACTGAAGGAACCAAACATCGTTTAACTGAAGGAACCAAACATCGTTTAACTGAAGGAACCAAACATTCACATCGTTTAACTGAAGGAACCAAACATCATTTAACTGAAGGAACCAAACATCGTTTAACTGAAGGAACCAAACATTCACATCGTTTAACTGAAGGAACCAAACAGTCACATCGTTTAACTGAAGGAACCAAACATTCACATCGTTTAACTGAAGGAACCAAACATCGTTTAACTGAAGGAACCAAACAGTCACATCGTTTAACTGAAGGAACCAAACATTCACATCGTTTAACTGAAGGAACCAAACATCGTTTAACTGAAGGAACCAAACATTCACATCATTTAACTGAAGGAACCAAACATTCACATCGTTTAACTGAAGGAACCAAACAGTCACATCGTTTAACTGAAGGAACCAAACATTCACATCGTTTAACTGAAGGAACCAAACATCGTTTAACTGAAGGAACCAAACATCGTTTAACTGAAGGAACCAAACATTCACATCGTTTAACTGAAGGAACCAAACATCGTTTAACTGAAGGAACCAAACATCGTTTAACTGAAGGAACCAAACATTCACATCGTTTAACTGAAGGAACCAAACATCGTTTAACTGAAGGAACCAAACAGTCACATCGTTTAGCTGAAGGAACCAAACATCGTTTAACTGAAGGAACCAAACAGTCACATCGTTTAACTGAAGGAACCAAACATTCACATCGTTTAACTGAAGGAACCAAACATCGTTTAACTGAAGGAACCAAACAGTCACATCGTTTAACTGAAGGAACCAAACATTCACATCGTTTAACTGAAGGAACCAAACATCGTTTAACTGAAGGAACCAAACATCGTTTAACTGAAGGAACCAAACATTCACATCGTTTAACTGAAGGAACCAAACATCGTTTAACTGAAGGAACCAAACATTCACATCGTTTAACTGAAGGAACCAAACATCATTTAACTGAAGGAACCAAACATCGTTTAACTGAAGGAACCAAACATCATTTAACTGAAGGAACCAAACATTCACATCATTTAACTGAAGGAACCAAACATTCACACCATCTAACTGAGGAAACTGTCAGCCTCATATGAACTAACTGACTTTTTATACTGAAAATGGAAAAACATATATTCATCTGTATTCAGACCAATGAATACTTTGAGCTTGGTCTAAAAATACTAGAACACAAATACACATTCAGTAGTAGTAGTAGTGGTGGTAATACTATTTATTTATTTATATATTTAATTTCTATTTGTATAGAGACAAGTCTGTAGCATGAACCGATGCACAGAATTTATAGCCTAAGTTCATCTGCATATCTTATCCTCAGATGTTTTTACAATACATGAAACTCAACAGCAAATCTGCAACAGATAGTACAAACCACTCACTAACAATGAATACATACACTAAAATGCAACAAGAGAGTAAACCCAGAACAAAACAAGACACACTGGACTACTCACTGGTCCCTCTTCAAAAACTGCTCCAGCTCCAGTTTAACACATAGTAGTGGTAGTAGTATTCGTAGCAGTGGTGAAGTAGCAGTAACTGTGTGTGGGGTGTGACCTTTGACCTGCTCTCTGTATTTTGCTGCTGGTGAGTTCAGTGCTGATGTTCAACTGTAATGACCACAGCTCCACCTAATGGACAAATGGACTCATTACAGCTCCTCAGACATTGCTTATTGAACTGATGGTCAGATGGAGGAAAACTGCTTGATACATTACAGCAATGATGTTATGAACTATGAACTACAGATCAAAATGTGTTTCCCAAACAAAGATAAGATCGTATGTTCTAACCCTGAAACACAAACCAGGGATCATATTAGACTCTAATCCTGTTCATCTTTCATTTCATTTCATTCAGTTCAACGGCCTTCAAACTGTTTGAAGACAGTTGGCAGGTCCCTGTGGTCAACATGGTTTTCTTAAATAAAGTTCACACAGTCAGAGACACAAGGTGTTATGGACGTGTGTCATTGACTTTTGTTCACAGTAGCATTAAATATCAGGAATATTGGCTCATTTTTGTGTGACTACTGCTGAGAAAGAGTAAAATAAGAAACTGGGAGACTGACGGATGAAGTTAATTCATATAATACAATGATGCATCTCATGTTTGCCTTTCACTGCAGAGAACATACTCTGTGTTTTCTGTCTCAGAACAGCTGTATGTTTCACCTCAGTATCCAATAAAACCAGTTTACCTGCATATCACTGCTCCTGCGTAGTGATATTTTACCTTGTATATGTGAAATAGTACTCAGATTTTACCTGTGTACATGTTTCATGGTAGTAGTGGTAGTATTTTACCTGTGTACATGTCCACCAGACTGTCCCTGAGCTCCTTGCTGGGCGTCCATGTCAGTAGACTGGTCTCAACTGGACTCCCTGAATTGGTTTCTCTGAAAACATCACAACACAGCTTCAGATCAGACACAAACATTAATCAATTCATTCATTCATTCATTCATTCATTCATTCATTCATGCATGCATTCATTCATTCATTCATTCACTGGACTCGGTGGTGGAAACTAAATAAATGTTTCAGCTCTCATCCAAGGGTTTGCTTCGGCCCAGACTTACAGGTATTTACGGACCCCACAGGAGCAAAATACCTGGATTCCCCAAGAGTCAGACCTGAAGAAGCCCATTGGATGACAGGCAGAACGTTTTTAATTTCTACAACCAAGTCCAGGTGTGCTTGATCCAGCCCACCTTGGATATCAGGTGAGAAATACAAACAACTGTAGGTAACACACACACACACACACACACACACACACACACACACACACACACACACACACACACACACACACACACACACACACACACACACACACACACACACACACACACACACACACACACACAGCATGTGTCACAGTTCACCAGAATCAGTTAAACTGAGCTCTGTACATGTGGTCATATGATCACCTGCATGTCCCTTGGTTCCTGAAGTTTATTGGTTGTTTATTCTGACACGTTACCCGGCGTTTACTCTTCACTGGTTTTATCTGGTTTTAAAGACTCAGTAACCAGTGACACCCGATAACATCTCTCTGACTGGTTTAGCTCTCATAGCTCTGACCTCTCTGACTGGTTTAGCTCTCATAGCTCTGACCTCTCTGACTGGTTTAGCTCTCATAGCTCTGACCTCTCTGACTGGTTTAGTTGTAGAGATTAACCACAGATGAACTCATAGCTCTGACCTCTCTGACTGGTTTAGTTGTAGAGATTAACCACAGATGAACTCATAGCTCTGACCTCTCTGACTGGTTGTTCAATTGTTGCTGCAGGTTGCTGATCTTCTTCTTTGCTCTCCGCAGAGCAAACTGAACATCTTCAGCTCTGCTGCTGAAGCTGCTGGACGCCATTAACACACCTTTACCGCATAGAAAATTCACCTGACCTGTCTCCATGACAACCGGCACACTCTACACCACCTCACAGCACTTCCAGGTCATAAAGATGAAGGGTTGTGATTGGCTGACAACCAGAGACTAGCTGGTTAAATATTAATGAGCTCACAGCATCAGATGAATCAGGTGACTCAGGTTTGGATACAGGGTTGGCTCAAGCTCAGGACTCTCACCCAGGAGACCCGTGTGGTGTTACTATTGTTCCCAGCAAGCTTAATTTTGAAAGTCTAACAGGACACTGCATATTTACTATACCTCACCAACTTTATTCTAACTTACTAACCTGACCACAGAGCTCTGCACTGACAAAACTGGCGCTGTAGCCAGTGCCTCAAAAAGTGCTGACCAGGCGTCCAAAGGTGACGACTTGGTGGTGAGAATGAGTTGTGAAGTTTGCTGGAACAGAAAAGTCCACATGCTGGAATCTTTGCTGTAACTGTACAGTGACCGGAGGAAGGTCTTTCAAGAACAGCTGATGCACATGACCAAATTCCTCACTGTTCAATTTAGCCATTAACGAGCTGGAAGGAGAGTGACGGCCGACAACTCACAAGGTGTTTCTCCACTTTCTCAAATTCAAGAGACAGTTTGGAAGTCCAAACACAGTCTGCATCTGTGCTGGTGCATCCAGCCTGTTAGAGGAAAAGAGTCCATCCACAATCATCATCACACTGAGGGGCTGTTCTGATTGGTTCCTTGGAATCTCCATTTCATTGTCTATACTGAACTCAGAAGAAGACGCAGTAAGGACACATTTATTGACTTTTGTTTATTATTGAGCATTTTAAATAAATCAGATAATATTGGTCGTCATGTTTTCTGTGTCTCAGCCTCTTGCAGTAGTTTGTCCAGCAAAAGGACGTCCACTCGATGTTTCATCACAAACTGTCCATTCAGGTGGAAGACAGGTATGTCCCACCTGTACCTGTCCAGCCACACGCTGTTCTCTGGAAGACTGATGTCCACCTGCTGCAAGACAAACTACAGAGACAAAGAAAGGTCAACAGAAGGTCTCTCTGGTCAGTGAAGAAGACAACTTCCTGTCTCTATGTTTGAATATGTTAATCATTTCAATGCTTTGTTTTCTTAACCTTCTGCTCCGTAATTTGGAAATAAACACACACGTGAAGGATCCTCACAAAAAGGACTAAACACTCTGCTGACCAGCAGGTGGTGCTCAGGTTACGCTGACGTGAAGAAGAGTTCGTCTGTGCTGTAAATGTTTGTCTCACCCGGTGTTTGAACGGTTCCAGCACTTCTTTAGCCTCATCACAAAGAGGACACGGGTCCTGCAGACAGATACAGGTGACGATTTAACGTTATTACACTGATTATATACAGAACTTATATCAGCATTTATGATACATCTGGGACATAAACAGCAGCTTCCATTGCTGCCTTATTAAAAATGTCCATTTAAATGCAATAGAAAAAAATTAAATAAAGAGCAAATCATTCAAAATGGACTGACTGGAGCTCCTGACTCATTTTCACATCATCAAGGTACTGACACTGAGGATACTGGGCAGGGTACTTCCTTCTGACTTCAAAATAAAAGCACCTAACGCAGTCCAAATTATTTTAATTTTAACACTAACAACAGAAGTTAGGAATTGTTACAATTAACAGATTTTAATGACTTCATATTTACTGTAAATAATGTAAATATGCTAATTCACAGATGATGTTGATGACATGAGAGTCTGTAGAGTTACAGTCAGATACGGGGTTTCCTTGTTACCATGGTAAACAGTGTCAGAGTGGGTAAAGTGTTGGTAGACAGTCTGTAGAGTTACAGTCAGATACGGGTTTTCCTTGTTACCATGGTAAACAGTGTCAGAGTGGGTAAAGTGTTGGTAGACAGTCTGTGGAGGTACAGTCAGATACGGGGTTTCCTTGTTACCTTGGTAAACAGTGTCAGAGTGGGTAAAGTGTTGGTAGACAGTCTGTGGAGGTACAGTCAGATACGGGGTTTCCTTGTTACCTTGGTAAACAGTGTCAGAGTGGGTAAAGTGTTGGTAGACAGTCTGTGGACAGTCTGTTGGACGAGCTGCAGACCTGCAGGTCGAGTCAGAGGAAAAGTCTTCAGGAAAAACATTTGATCTGAGAACACAAACACAAACAGAGCGTTACTGACCTCGACTGTCCACACTGAAGCAGATCATCCACAGAGCCGGCCAACCAGTCACAGAGAAGGAGGAGGAGAAGAAATGAAGAAATGAAATACGAGCTGAACTGTGGGTACATCTAAACGCCCTTCATCATCTCCTTGTTTCCTTCAATTGTGACCTTTCCTCAATTCTCAGACACTCCGCTGAGGACGTGAGGTCTGACGCAGGACACTGACGGACGCCTCCTTTTGTACAGAGCGACATGTGCCCTCCGAAGGTAAGGCAGACTGATGACGACGGCTTGGCTGGGTCTCAGCCGGGTCTCGTATTTCTAACGCATCGTGCTTCGAAAACAAATCCAGCACGTCTCAGGAGTTCAAACAAATACATCACACAAAGACGACAAAAACGTGACTTTGGCACAACCTTCCCGCGTAATACACCCAGTTATACACCCAGTTATACACCCAGTTATACACCCAGTAATACACCCAGTTATACACCCAGTTATACACCCAGTAATACACCCAGTTATACACCCAGTTATACACCCAGTAATACACCCAGTTATACACCCAGTAATACACCCAGTTATACACCCAGTAATATACCCAGTAATACACCCTCCACACAGTCATGGTGCAAAGAGTGGGCCACAGTCACGCCATTATATTCTTTGTCTCTGCAGGACTTCGAGTACTTACAGACGTGCTGTATTTGTTTCTGAAGCATTAGTTTTAGAAACACTGTTTGTTAGTGGGTCGCAGGTCATGTCACATTAAAAGTGCATCCAAACACAGAAAACATAGTGACTGGGTCTTTTAAGGAACACGGGAAACTGTCTTAATGTGAAAGGCTGTCTGTCATCGGCTATCACCAGATCTGATTTAAAAAATATCCATTTAAAGGAATCTCATACATAGTTTGCACCAGAATGCATGCGTAAACATACTGAGCCAAAAAAGTCTCTGAGCGCTCAGACCCAGGCCCTCCAACAGTCAGGTGAACAGGTAGAGATTAGCTAGGTGCTAGCTTGAGCTCAAACAGGTGAGCACTCTATCAGATTATGTTTTGTCTCAGTAAACCCCCACAAATATGCCGCAATAATGTCCTATTTTGCCGGCCCATGTTGTTCGCCTGTGTGTCGGGGTTGAAATGCTGCATGTTAGCATTAGTATGAATGCACGCTGATCGTGTTCAGTGTGTTTTAAGATTTCTACCTTCAGACTTGCTTCTTCGAGCACATTGTGTTTATACGACTTGGAATTTCCCCTTATGGGACTAATAAAGGTATATTGAATTGAGTTGAAACTGAATGATTTCAACACGTTCACTGCATAGCCGAGGTCCTTTGCTTTCATACTACTGCTGCTGCTCCACCTGGAGTTAAAGGTGTTTTTTGCATTGTGGTGGTCGTTACAGAGTTATGCACTTTGGTTTTCGGTTTGTGGTACAACCAAAGGCTAACTGAAAAGTTTAGGAAAAATGCTAATTATTGTAGTCCCAAATGATGGAACATATCAAAATGTAAAGGTAGAAACATCCTTGCTACCTTATGGAGACAGATGCTGACAGACGCCTGATGCTGACCTTCACCTGTTCAGGTAAAGCCACAGACAGTCTGACATTCGCCCTGTGCACAGATGTTTTGCAAAATGAACGTTTTCCTCCTTACTGGGCATCTCGTTCAAACGAACTGATTTTTTACACAAACACCTTGTGAAGTGCAGGTGTGAAACAGAGCATACAGGAAATTCTGTCATCACCTTAATTCATGGACGTCCATTGTTGCTCTGTGACCAGAATGTGCTTGAGGCAACAATGGCGGACTATGGGTTAGCTTATGTTTGGTTAGCGCTGTTGGGCCGTCTGCCTGAGAGATGTTACATACCTACAAATAAATTCCTAATTAGCTCCTATCATTGGTGGTTTTAGGTTACGACACCTGACACATGCTCTCACTGCCCTTCTCTGGATAGACAGTTGACTTTACTGCCACCTACTGGCCAGGTGTGTTTGACTGGGTGTTTGGAATTGTTTCCTGTGAGAACAGAAACATTTTGCACAACAAATGCTGTGTGGACACATTTCCTTTAAAGTGAAAACTTTACAGCTGTTTTGGACACTTTAACATGACATGAATGCACACAGTCAGAGAGGTTCAGACATTTTCATCTGAGTATGTTATTCTGGGCGTTGGCACCAAAACAGGACTGCAAGGAAAGTTTCAAAGAAAAACTTCCTCTCATCTCTCCTGAACACCAATGACTGAATGTGAAGTATGTGTTATTGGTGCTGCCCTCTGCTGGACACTTCTAATGGGACAAAAACTGTCCTGCTACAAAAATACAAAATTAGAATTTTAATACTTCATTTCATTACTACACAGCAGCCATTTAAAATAAATACATTTAACATTTAAATGTATTGTTTGCACTTATTTTCTGTATTTGTTATTTGCATTTCAAATCTTTCGTTTCACAATAAAAGCCGCTTCTGTTATGAAATGCGGAAAGCAAAAAGCTCAGACTGAACCCGAGTTACTTCCGTGTTCACTCATTCAGCTCAGTTTTAATCAGTCCGGCGACCTGCTGGCTGATCTGCTACAGATCTGACTTACAGTAACTGTCGTCACCACTTTTAAAGACTCAAACTCACCGAGCCCCACTGAGCGGTCCCGTTTTGTCCGGAGGAAACTCCGCTGATATCTTCTCGTCCCGGTGTTTTGATTCAAGTTTCTGTTAAAGTTTGATAAAAGTTTGGAGGCTACGACAAAAGCTTAGACGGTACCTCTATTGCTGCTGCTGCTGCTGTTCTTCTTCTTCTTCTTCTTCTTCTTCTTCTTCTTCTTCTCCTGCTGCTGGTTCTTCTTCTGGTTTTAAAGGCGGTTCTAAACCATCTTGTAGCACATTAACGCCACCTACTGGATTGTATCATAACAAATTTCTCTTTTTTTTCTGTCGCTCTGAAGTAAATTTCCACGATGTCTTTCCTGGCAGATTATTCCTTAATGTATTACTGTGTTTTCCAACATTTAGTGCTGATATTAGTTCTTTTCTTTCTTCATCATACCTGTTGACATCTCAGCAGTTTTCAGTTTTTTACAGCGTGTGCGTAGTCCTGCAGGGTGTTTACCTGTTGTACAGAGTGTTTGATACCTGTACTGCCGGACAGGTATTGACCATCTCTTCCTTTGGGCTTTTGCTCTGTATTCCACCAACACCAACATGTTTTTGACGACTGGAAAGATGTCTTCCTCTGCCATTAGGTCCAAGTGTGCCTGCCACATTGTGCACATAGTCCTTTCTATAGTTTTAACACCTGTGTTACTTAACTGTATTTATATGTAAATTAACTGTAGTTTTAGTGATTGCTTAGCTAATATGTCTGCCTTCTCATTACTTTCTCTTTCCAGTCATGTTCACTGGGAGGCCACTGAGTCCAGGTGCCCCACTCCTTGACACCCTGGCTTCCAAAACATTTAGAGGACAAATTTCATTCAGGTTTACATGCACATCACAGCACCAAAACTGCCTCCATTAAAGGTGCAATGTTTTACTTACAGGTACAGGGACAGCTGATAATTGCAGCTCTGCAGCACTGAACAGCTGAGCTTCTGCGGTGTTGGCCAGCTGGACCTGCCAATGGTATTGAAGCCCTGATGACCATGTGGTCTTCTGTGGCCTCCAGAGGACCATGTGAAATTGGTCAGGTGACTGTTGGCTGTCAGGGTGGCTCCTCAAATAGTTCTTGAAGGCACGGAGGATTCGCTCATGTCAGGATCAGAACAGGCTGGTTGCAGGCTCACAAACCTGAGTCAAGGCACCTGGAGATCAGTGTGGTTGCTGGAAGGTAGAGTGAAAGCTGGAGGCCAGAGTCCACCAGACTGTTTTTGAGTTGTGTCTCACAGTGTGAATGACACCAGCCTCTCCGGGGGCAGGGGGGTCTGTGGAAATGGACATAAGAAAGTAGCTTATAAACAAGAAAAGCTCAGCTAATGGGGACGGTCACTCACTCTTTGCAGCCACAACACAAGAAGCGATGAAAAGGGAGCTGTGATTAATGTTACCATCAAGCTAGCGACCACAGCAGAAACAAGTGCAGCCACCACCACGCCATCTCTCCTACCATCCTACCTGCCTCCTTCTTCATCATGCCACCTACAGAAGTTTTCAGACCACTCAGCGGTGGTGGGGTGTATAAAGGATGGATGAGACGAGGAATACAGAGCAGCGGTGGACGATTTTGTGTCTGCTGGAATTGGAACTGTGGATTGGTCTGGTAGAGATCACCTGCTGCTCAGGCCAAGGAGATGGATGAGCACCCAACCACAGTGCATTCTGGGGAGAATGTCCCAGTGGTTGAGGATTACAAATACCTCTGAGTGCACCTCGACAACAGACTGAACTGGAAAACTAACATCAACGTTGTGTATAAGAAGGGGATGAGGGATGACCTCCTGAGGAGGCTCAGATCGACGTATGCAGCAAGATGTTGGAGATCTTCTAGCAGTCTGTTATCAGATCACTCTTCTTTGCTGCAGTGTGCTGGACAGCAGCATCGGAGCCGGCGACACCGAGGAGGTGGTGGACAGGAAGACACTGGACAGACCCTGAACATCCTCTTCACCTCCTCGTGGACAGACACCAGAGCTCCTTCTCCAGTAGACTACTCCGGCTCTGCTGTCATAAGGACTGCTTCAGGAAATCATTCGTGCCGCGAGCATCACACTGTACAACAGTTACTGAAACAGTTAATCCATGAACCTCACAGACTCTTGTGTTTTTACATATTACTTTTACATATATATCTGCACTACTGCAATATTGCACATTCAGTCTGCTTGCACAAAATCTTTGCTGTTTCTTGCTGTAAATACTGTTTATGTACTTAGTTATATTGTATTTTTATTAGTGCTGTCAAAAAATCGCATTATTGATGCGTTAACGCAAATCAATTTCAACGGTGTCATTTTTTAATGTTTGTGACCTCGTGAACTTGTAGTTTTTTATAAGCTGTGGCCACTGCTTGTAACGTTAGAAAAACTATAGGATCTGATTGTAAACCGGAAACGAAACAATAGGCATGCCCCACGCACCTGTTTGGTCTCACCTGCTCGCTAGCTGTGAAAGAGTAGGCTAGCGGTTTGCGTGGATGTCAGGCACGAAACACCGAAATGGATGCGCACAAGATTCTGAAAGGAAAGTTTACTCTCAAAAAGTTGCCAGATGGGTCGACTGAGAAGACCAAAGTTATCTGTGTGCACTGTTGGTGTGAACTGAATTATCACTGCAGCACATCCGGTCTGAAACACAAATGCGAATTCTCCGCCGCCTCCTCGTTAAAACCAGGCGACAAATGATGGCTTTGGGCAGAGGATGTGGATGCTGTTATGTTCAAAGGAAACTTAAAGGAAAGTTTCAGCCGTGGTTTAACTGCACTACAGGCTGAGTCCTAGTTTACAATGATGTGACCTTTAACTTTATCTTGTATCAGCCTGTTTTGAGCTGTTTTAGGGGCTTTTTTGTAAACAAGTATTTATTTTTTGTCATCAGTTTATTGACGGTGTTGAATTGTCTGAGATTTGCTTCATTCAAATGTGAACGACTGCTCAAAGTGAGAATGTTAGTGTGAAATAAAACACTACACATTTTCAATAAAAAACATTTGCACAAAGCAGCCGATCCACTTTTCCATGTTGATAACAGTATTAAAATGATCATTCAAGGGACATTTAGAGTAGATAAAAATGAGCGATTAATTTGCGATTAATCGCGAGTTGACTATGACAATCATGAGATTAATTGCGATTAAATTAAATTTTATTATATGATATATAACATGTGTTATATATTATAATACATGTTATATAACTATATTTGGTTTTACTTACGTATATTTTTATTTTTATTCCTGTTTATATTTTTGGCTACATTTCCTAAATAATTGTGTGCACATCCTGGAGGAAGAGGAGGAGGAGGAGGTAGTAATAGTTATACGGATGCATGAAAAGCAGAAAATAGTGGGTGCAGCGTTTGTTTTAGCTTTAGCTTAGTTTGGTTTTAGATGTAAGAGAAGAGGAAGGGGAGGCTGACTGACAGTCCAGGAGAGTTAGTCACAATTCTCACTGCACTTTCTTTGGGAGACAATAATTGGCCAAAGAGGCTAGTAGTTGCATCATGTTCCTCCTCTGCGCTGCTAGGTCTCCAGACAAGACATTATTGTGGACATTTAGCAGGCGGTGCATAGACTGCAGTGCTCTGGGGTTAATGTTGCCTGTGTGGGCCAGCTCATATAGGAGTATCAGGAAATGAACCGGCAGACAAGAATGCTGAAGAAGCTACCTCTTTGCCTGAGGCCAGTCTAAATGTTACCTACAGTCAATCAGAAATAAACAGCATAGTTTATTTCTGAGTCCAAGCTAAAGGAAAACTGGCAGTCCGAGTGGGACAGAGCAAGCACAGCGAGGCTATTATAACATCCAGAGATCTGTGGGCAATGCTAGAGGGACATACAGGACAGCACAGGAGGAGGACATGATATCCAGAATGAGATTGGGTCACACTGGTCTATATAATACATTGGTTTTAATTAAAAAGCATGGAAATGGCTCCTGTAGTGAGAGCGTAGAGCATGTTAGAGTCATGTATTAAATAGAATCAGGCAAGTTTAATACAGCAGCTTCAAGGAGAGGGAGTCCCTTTGAGGACTGCAGACACACCGCAGAAGAATGATTGTGAATCATGTTTTACATTTTTATTTTTATTTTGGGAGCGCTGGGTTAAGCAAGAGGCTGTGAGCCGGCAGGAGAGGCCAGACCCACACTCCAGTTCAGAAGGTGGCGGTAATGCGCCAAACCTTGTTTGCCAACCGCCAAATAAATACAAGAAGAAGAAGCAGCAGAGAAAGAGAAGAAGAAGAAGAAGAAGAAGAAGAAGAAGAAGAAGAAGAAGAAGAAGACGGAGGAGGAGATCTTCGCGGTGTGTGCGCGCGCTCAGTCTCGCAGTTGAAGATGGCGGACGCAGACGGTGAGTGAGCTGCTCGTTTCCAGAGATCATGTCCACGTTTCTTAAAGTCTTTGTTGGACGTTAGAAGGTCCGCATGCCGTCACTGTCCCCGTTAAACTTTGACTCGAGTCTGTTCGTCACCGACACCAAAGTCTGAAACCTGTAATATGATGGCAGCGACCTGTGGCTGTGCCGAGCACCGACACGGGGTCTGTAGGTCGGCCTGTGGTCCCTGGACCACTGCCAGACCCGCGGAGCCCCTCACGGCCCCTGCAGGACCGCATGTGGCGGCTCAGACTGCGGTTCGACGTGAGGTTCGTTCACCTCATGGAGGTCTGAAATTCGGAACGCGGTTCAGGAGGTTCAGGGGGTTCAGGGGGTTCAGGGGGTTAGGGTGTCCGCAGACGTTTCAGTCTGACGGTCAGCAGCTCCTGTTATCGATGACCGGAGTCTGATCAGTTATCGGCCTCAGCTGCTCCCCCACGGCCTGTTTCATGTGGGACCTCTCTCAGGACTCGCTGGCCTGTTAGCTCTGGGTGTTAGCTTGACGCTAACAACCACGTGTCGGGGGAGAGGCCACGTGGGCTGCTCCTGGAGCCTCGTGAACAAACTAAAGATAAAACTTCAAAGTTCATTTTGTGCTTCTGCTGAAAATCTGAAACATTGTTGAAATATTTTTAGCCTATGGACACTTTTAAAGTGAAGACCTTGAACGCAGCGTCGTGTGTTCAAGCCCCTTTAATGAAGGCGTCACGCTCACACCAGGTGCTGGATTTGGACTCGAAGTGTTCTGGCCTCGATTAAAGAGTCGTTTCCATTGTGTTTCAGCAGCGTCAGTGAAGAAGAAGAAGAAGACAAAGAGAGTCAGTGAAGAAGAAGTTGGGGTGAGTGAACTTGAGCCAGCTGATCAGTTTATTGTCTTATGAACCAAGTTTGGACAGTTTGTCTCTGTTGAACAGGAGATCCAGCAGAGCGGAGACTTCTTCATCAAACCTGAGTCTAAAGTGGCCTCTCTGGACACGTCACAGTGGCCCCTGTTACTCAAGGTAAGACGCCTGAGTTTACCTGTCGCACATCACTCACCTGTGGTCGCGTCCTCCCTTCAGCGTGTTCTTAACGACGTCTGTGTTTCTGAATCAATTTTTATTTGGGATCTGAACGTGGTGACATCACTGCTCATTGGACAGATTTCAGTGTCCTGCTGGAAGACGAGTAACTGGAGCCACTTATCGATTCTGGACTGTGTCTCCATGTTTCAGTGTCTCAGTGACTAATGGAGACGAGTGTTGTTGAGGTTTGTCCAGTATAGATGGACCAGGTCGTGATGTCACGCCTCCACATGTCACCGTTTGTCCAGAGATTTTTGTCGCACATCCAACTGTAGAAGAAGAAAAATGCCATCACCGCATCAGGATCAGGTGTTGATCAAGTGAAGCTCGCCGTGATGGAGCTTTGTTTTGTGGTCAGAGCCAGCTTGACCTTTAGCCTGTCCTTCTTCTTCATGTGTTTTTCAGCGTGGATTAACCTCCAGTCTTGCATGTGAGTCTGGCCAGATCATAATCAGAATCAGCGACACGTGGCGTGAGTCCGGGCAGGTCATGTGACACGTGGCGTGAGTCCGGGCAGGTCATGTGACACGTGCAGTACGGCTCATAATCAACACGTTAATCAAGATGTCGACAGATTTTTTGATGTGGTTTAATGACAAAGACTGCGGGTCTCCAAAAGGGACAAAAAGAGCACATTGACCGTCTGTAGTTTCCCTGCAGTCGTCTTCATGTGAAGTGATGAAGCAGTTTATCCATTCTCTGAGCGGCCATCTTGTCGCAGTCTCTGCCTCTGCTCCCGTTCTGGGGGCGGGGCCTCTCTGTCGCGGTGCCGGCGTTGTCCCGGCGTTCTGCCGGACAATGACCTGAAACTGCGCGGAGAGAACGACTCGACATCGCAGCTGCAAAGACGACTTCCTGTTCTGATCACATGACTCTTTTATGGGAAATGGAATGAACGAATCTATTCACGCGTTAATGATAATAACCAGACAAATGAATTCTTAGTCACACGCTCACATCTGCTCATAAAGAGGAAGACTCGGCGAATTAACATTCACCTGCATCTGAACAGAAATAAACAAAATGTTTTGAATTATTCAGTTTCAGAGCAGTAAATGAAGCACACCCAAACAGGATGGAGATAATGTACTACCAAAATAAGAGCCTGGCTGTGTGCTGTAATCAGCTGTGACTTCCTGTTGGTCCTCTTCATGCAGGAAGTGAACAAACTGCAGTCTGATATTTAATTTTGTTTCCTGCAGAATTTTGATAAACTCAACATCCGGACAGCTCATTACACTCCTCTACCACACGGCAGCAACCCTCTGAAGAGGACCATCCAGGATTATGTCAGGTGACCTTCAGAGAAATGCTATGCTAACATGCTAACATCATCAGGATTATGTTGAGTGACCTTCAGAGAAATGCTATGCTAACATGCTAACATCATCAGGATTATGTCGGGTGACCTTCAGAGAAATGCTATGCTAACATGCTAACATCATCAGGATTATGTCGGGTGACCTTCAGAGAAATGCTACGCTAACACGCTAACAATGTCAGAATTATGTCGGGTGACCTTCAGAGAAATGCTATGCTAACATGCTAACATCATCAGGATTATGTCGGGTGACCTTCAGAGAAATGCTACGCTAACACGCTAACAATGTCAGAATTATGTCGGGTGACCTTCAGAGAAATGCTATGCTAACACGCTAACAACGTCAGGATTATGTCAGGTGACCTCTAGATCAATGCTACGCTACAATGCTCTTTGAACAGACACATTAGCGCGTGTGATTTTTACTTCCTGTTTCCTGCTTCTTGACAGGTCAGGCTTCATCAACCTGGACAAACCGGCGAACCCGTCATCTCATGAGGTCGTGGCATGGATCAGGAGGATCCTGCGGGTGGAGAAGACGGGTCACAGCGGGACACTCGACCCAAAGGTCACGGGCTGTCTGATTGTCTGTGTGGATCGAGCCACGCGATTGGTCAAGTCCCAGCAGAGCGCCGGTACACAGATGACCGCTTCCTGTTGGAATGAGAGAGCTTCCAGAACAGCGCGCTTGTGATGAATGAGTGTAGCACTGAAAGGCTCCACCCGGCTGGCGGGCGTGAGAGCACAGTAAAAACCAGCGGCCCCCCTCACTACTCTCTGTGTGTGTGTTGCAGGTAAAGAGTATGTGGGGATCGTTCGGCTGCACAATGCGATAGAGAGCGAACACACTCTGGCTCGGGTAAGTCTGACCGCTTCCTGCTGCGCAGCCGATCGATGGATTCCAGCGCTGGTCTGTTTCGCAGGAAGGAAATCATAGAAGTGATTGATTCTCCATGTAGAGACGAGAGAGTACAAACACATTTGATCAGAAAGATGGTGATGCTGCGCGCTGATTGGCTGCCTGTGATCGTCTGCAGGCGCTGGAGACGCTGACCGGCGCTCTGTTCCAGCGGCCGCCGCTGATCGCCGCCGTGAAACGTCAGCTGAGGGTCCGAACGATCTATGAGAGCAAACTGATCGAGTACGACCCGGAGAGGAGACTGGGTAAGATCAGTGATCAGCAGTCAATACACACCAGTTGATGGTTCACTTGAGTCCGTCTGTTCTCAGGTGAGCCTTACCTGTCGATCGGTGTCCAATCTAGGGCTGGGCCACATGTCTGAAAACTGTATCACGATATAAGTGTTTTATATCGGTCGATATCGATAATTATTGATGTTTTTTATGACCTGTTTAAAATAAGGACCAGGAGAAAAATACATTCAATTTAAACATTTTTATTTTAAATTGAACCTTCCTCTGATTATAATCCCTCAGCTATCGAGGCAGAAAGGAAATGTCAACACAGCCATGGAAAACACTCAAATAATAAATGTAAAAAAAGTGTAAAAATGTAAACAGAGAAACCTGAGAACTTTTTTTCTGCAGGTTTAGTGCAGAAAGTTCACAAACTGATTCACCTTCTGCTGAATAAAATGTTTTCAGATATGTGCAGTGTTTTAGAAACACAGCAGATACTTGACATCTGTAACAAACAAACAAACATGATGACAGCACAGTAACACTGACTGAACTATAAAACCAGCCTAGACATAAGAACAACTTCAGTCGCTCTTCTTCCTCTGAACATACATGAACTGTTCAGTTATATTTTTATTGTAAGAGCTGTTTGTAAGCTGGCTTCTCCTCAGTGCTCAGTGAAGCGTGTCTTTAGCTGTATGAGATGCCGCTGCCTCCGTTACGTCTTCGTGCCTTTTAGATGATTTGTCATCAGGCACTGAAGCAGATACCTCTGCATGGCGGTCAGCTGCTTGTCGGTGCTGCTGCGGTTGTTGGACGTTGGCGAATACGGCTGCGCTCCAAAGAGTGAGCGCGGCTAAGCTGGTTCAATAAGTTTGTGGTGTTACTGGTCTTGGTGGGGACGACAGTCTTGCATAAGTTACAGACCACATTGGTCTGACGACGGTCCGACTTATAAAATCCAAAAAACTCCATACTGAGCTGACTTTCCCTGTTTTATTCTTCGCTCGCTGCAGCGCTCACTTTCTGTTTCTCATCTCACTCCTCGCGGAGCATCAAACATGAGACAACGACACGGCGCAACCGAACTTGATACTGTTACATGATTGGCTGTTAGCGTGTCTCTCTCACTGATTAGCGATTACTACCTACGTTGCTCGGTTACCTGAGAGCGAGTGCCTTTGTTCATGCAACCAACCTCGCTTCACAACTTCAGGTTTCTTCCGACAAAGAAAAAAAAATTTAATGTTTTATCGAACGCACATTATATTGATATTGATGACGTGTCTATCGCGAGACATATCGCTGTCGTTCTATCGCCCGGCCATAGTCCAATCTAACCTGAAACTTGAAACTGCTCAGAATTTCAGGTGACTCAATGTTTTTGTTTTCATGGCGGATGGTGTTTGCTGCTGATGTCACCGCGTTGTTGAGGTCACATGACTCTGTTGCAGGTATATTCTGGGTGAGCTGTGAGGCAGGAACTTACATTCGGACCCTGTGCGTCCACCTGGGTCTGATGCTTGGGGTCGGAGGTCAGATGCAGGAGCTCAGGAGAGTCCGGTCTGGAGTCTTGGGAGAGAAGGTCAGCGTCACTTCCTGTTCACCTGTGGCCTCCCGCGGGGGCTCAGGTTCAAAGTGTTGAGTTCAGCCCTGCTGCTCAGTGCAGGTCTGCTAATTAAACTTTGAAACAGAAACCTGCAGCAGAGCCACAGGTTACATCACCTGTGGAGCCTCAACGCTGCTGACATCATAATGACATCACTGCGTACCTGTGCCGTCACATCACGATGTCTTTTCTGTGATAGGACCACATGGTGACGATGCACGACGTGCTAGACGCTCAGTGGCAGCTGGACCACAACAAGGACGAGTCGTACCTGAGGAGGGTGATCTTCCCTCTGGAGAAGCTGCTGGTGTCGCTCAAACGGCTGGTGATGAAGGACAGCGCTGTGAGTCTTCCTCCTGTCAGACACCTGCTGTGTCCACTTTATTGGGAACACCTAGCTACAACTGAATGTGACTGTCCAAATGCACCGGAGTGACTCCGACTGTTGTCTCCAGGTGAACGCCATTTGCTACGGGGCAAAGATCATGCTGCCAGGTGTCCTCCGGTATGAAGATGGCATCGAGCTCAACCAGGACATCGTCGTCATAACAACCAAGGGTGAAGCCATCTGCACAGGTGAGACTGTGCGTGCGTGCGTGGCAGGTGAAGCCACATGATGAAGTTAGGAGCGTCAGTAGCTCTCGGGCTGTGATGACCTGCTATCTATCACCCTTTTCTGATGGCTTCACGGAGTATTGGGACGCGTGCAGGTTATTGATCGAGTCAGGTGAAGCCGTGTTGATGATTTATCGATCTGTTCTCCTCCAGCTGTCGCTCTGATGACGACAGCCGTGATCTCCACGTGTGATCACGGCGTCGTGGCGAAGATAAAGAGGGTGATCATGGAGAGAGACACGTATCCTCGGAAGTGGGGTCTGGGACCGAAGGTACGCCTGAAGTTATTGATCACTAGTGATCAGTGAAAGTAATAAAGTTCCTCCTGTGAACTCTGAATGTTTAATGGTAACTTTGTTGATCAGGCGAGTCAGAAGAAGATGATGATTCAGAAAGGACTCCTCGACAAACACGGCAAACCCAACGGCAGCACGCCGGACGACTGGAAGAACCAATATGTCGACTACAGGTACGCTCACCTGAGGGGCTGCGGGGTTCAGCAGGATGGGTAAACTGCAGCAGACAGGTCCTATACAGGCAGTCAGGTGTGTCCAGGTGTGTCCAGGTGTGTCGGTGGTGAGCTGGGTTGTTTTTTAAAAACAGGTGTATCTCAGGTAGGTTGCAGACAGTTATCCCTCACCGAGCTGACGTGCTCTCTGAGGGAGTCCGTCTGCTACACGAACTTTCAGGTTCGAGCGTCTTCGCTCTGCTGTGTGCTGAGCTGCAGCTCACCTGAATACAGTGATGTCATACTGACCTCAGCAGTGATGTCACACTGACAGTGGTGACATCACTGCTGTTCATGTTTAATGTTGAGATCAAACATTTTTCAAACCTTCATTAAAAACAGTTTTTGTTTTGATTGACAGTGTGTCCCGGGCGACAGAGGAGTCATGTGACTCATCAGCAAAGGTAAGCTCACCTTATCAGAGGACCAATCACATGACCCTGCTGGAGCTTCAGCTGTGGAAACCAGTTCAGGTTCTCAGTTGAAGAACTTGAGTGAAATTTTCTGATTTGCTTTTTTGATCAGATATAAAACCACTGATCAATATTTAATGATCAGTACAAACACACACCTGTGGGCGGTCTGTGCCTCGATTGGCTGAATCTGATATGATGTTTGCATCGTCACCTGTCTTTCACTGTGATGACATCATTACTGGTTGACAGTGGCCATCTGGCATCCAGAGTTCATGTTGACTGTGACCAGTAAGATGAGTCTCTCTGACCTTTGACCTGTGCTCTGCAGAGGAAAAGGGAAGCATTAGACAGCGATGGCGAAGCTACAACACCCAGCACGCCATCTGCGGAGGATGTGAAGAAAGAGAAGAAGAAGAAAAAGAAAGAGAAGAGGCAGAAACTGGAGGAAGCGGGGCCTGAGGAGGTGGAGGCAGAGCCTGAAACAGAGGTGAGTTTGATTCGCAGACTGTATGAAAGAAGTGCACAAAGCCATGTGAAGTGCCTTAAACCTGCATTCTGTCTAATGGCCAGCAGGGGGCGATGAGGACAATTCACATATATAAAACCTAAAAACAGATAAAAAGAATGTTTAAGTTTCATACTAAAAGTACAAAAATAACGACGGCGCATGGGGTGGAAACGACAACCACTGAATAATTATTAAACACAAATTACATAAAAGGCGTAAAATCCAACTTGTCCAGAGAAGAGCGGCCGAAAACATTCAGGTGTGTGTCAGGAAGTGGGAGCTGGTTAAAGGCTTGAGCTCAGGTCAGTTTCAGCTTTGTGTTAAACATTCAGCGAGCTGCTTCCTGTTGTCCACAGCAGCAGGTGACGGCAGTGTTCCTGAAGGCAAACGGCGAGCTGCGCGGTCACGTGTCGTCACGTGAGGTCACGTGTCGTCACGTGAGGTCACGTGTCGTCACGTGAGGTCACGTGTCGTCACGTGAGGTCACGTGTCGTCACGTGAGGTCACGTGTCGTCACGTGAGGTCACGTGTCGTCACGTGTCGTCACGTGAGGTCACTTGTCGTCACGTGAGGTTGAATCATGTTTGTTTTTGGCCTGCAGGTTGTCGAAAGTGCCAAAAAGAAGAAGAAGAAGAAGAAACAGAAAGATGGTGACACATCAGAGTGATGACAGCAGATCAACAGCTGAACTGGAAACTGTCGGACTCTGCCCAGCACACCTGTCTGAATGCAAAGCATTGTGGGAGCTTAATAATGGACTGCATGGATGCAGGAAGTGAACGTTTTTGGTCTTTTTATAGAAATTTTATGTTTTTGTTTTTTTTTTCAGCTGTAAATACCTGAACAGGAAGCCTGTTTGTAATTTCAAAATAAAGGTCTTTGTTTTCTGTATTTGTCACCTTCAGTTGTGAACAGAACTCGTCCCTTTGGACTGATCAATAAATGAATGAATGAATTTTAAATGTGCCACAGCAGGAAGAACACTTTATTTCAGTGACCTGCTGCTGACCTGAACTTTGTCTACTTTGACTGATTACAACCAGCTGACAGGATACGTTTTCACAGTATTCAGTGTCTTGGTTGTGCTGACAGGAATAAAACTGAGCTTTGAAATGCAGCGTTGAGCTGCAGCATGTGGACCATCACACGCTCAAAGATCTCCATCAGATTGGAATGAACGATCAGGATGCCTCCACTGAGCTTCATCAGGTTGAGGCTCAAACTCGACCTGGATAATCCTGCTGTCTGCTGGGTTTGAGGCACCCGCTTTAGTGTTTGTGCTGTTCTGCAGCACAAGAAAGACAGAAGGACCTTACAATGACAAATAAAAACAGCTACAAAACATGATACAGGCTGACACTCTTAGAAATTTAACATTCATCTGCTAATATGGAGCAACCTTACCCATCATGCAACAGTGATGGCAGCTGGCAGCAGTCACACACAAAAAGGCACATGTTCAATAATTCAAATATCGGTCTCATGAACCGCAGATGGAGGGCAGGAAGTGATTTTCTGCATAGGGAACACTAACATGCTCCAAATGGCGATGTTTTGTGTCATTTACAGTTGCTCAGCAAGCTTTTGTCAAGTACCAAAAGTGGAAAATGCAAGAAATTGAATGAAAAATGTCTTGTTAACTGTCGGCAGTCAGGAGTTGAATTGAGTTGGATTAACGTTGGAAATGGTTGAACATTAGTTGTTGTTTTAAATTTCTGGTTATAAATTTAAAGTATGTAAGTAACATACTCTGTCTTGTTTCGTGATGATCCTCGTCTTTAGCGGTGTTTCACCCGATGTTTTAATCCACAGGACAATAAAAGCTTAAGACGACGGTCATCCCGCAGCACTTTGGTACTGAGGTCCTGGACCCAACTGCTAACAAGAAAGTTGTTTGCCTCTCTTTTCTCAAGCAGAACAATGTCTGAATGAGCAGGTAGTTGATTTAGCTGCTGCAGGTGAAAAATGGCTCCTCCGCATAACATAAGAGTCACATCCAACACATGATCTGATTCTCTGTTCGTACCTTCCATCCATCCATCGTCTAAACCCGACTATCCCTTTTGGGGTTTGGGGGGGGGGGGGCTGTCATTGGGCGAAAGGCAGGATACGCCAGTCAATTGCAGGGCAACATATACAGACAAACAACCATTCACGTTCACACTCACACCTAAGGACAATGTTAGAGTCACCAATCAACCTAATGAGCATGTTTTTGGTCTGTGGGAGGAAGCCGGAGAGCCCGGAGAGAACCCACGCATGCACGGGAAGATCATGCAAACTTCACACAGAAAGGCCCGACCCGGGATCGAACGGGCGAACTTCTTGCTGTGAGGCACACGCACTACCTGCTGCGCCACCGTGCAGCCCCTGTTTGTACCTTTCTCTCTTAATTTTATCTAAACTAGCCCAGTAAGAACTTTCCTCTATTTGGTCCATTCTGATTGGTCAGACACAGTGGCAGTTGAGCGGGTCTCTCTGTGAGGTAGTGATGACTCGGACTCTGTGGTTGGTTAGATTCTGCAGGTCAGATATCAGCAGCAGCAGACGAGGACTCGGCTTGTAGACAATCCGACTCGGATCGCTCGCGTCTGGTCTGTGATATGAATCGAGAACCTCCACAGTGTGGAGATGCTGGAGCTGCTGCAGATGCAAGAAGTCTCCATCTGACACATGATGATGTCTGCAACACAAATGCACTCGACTCAGCAAACAGAAGGTCATTATGGAAACCACCCAGTCACTATGGAAACCATGTGTTTCTTCCAATAAGAATTGCTATGATTCATCCAATCAGTGAGCAGCTCATTTTCTGTCAGTTTTATTCATTTAATAACTAAAATAATAATTATAAACTTAATTTGTATGACACAGTTCATACAGGAAATCCTACGCATCAAGTGCTTCACACAAAAAACAAACTGTAGTAGTCCTGGTTTTTTCTTGTGTTCTGTGTAGAGGTGTGAGGCTTTGGTTCCTGTGTGTCCTTTTTTGTTTCATTGCACACTAGAAGGGTTTCAATAAATTATTGCTCATCCATTGATTTATTGATTAACTGACGGTCAGTGATGGAGTCTGTAGCTGCAGCATCATCTGGTTCAGCACAGATGTTCAGTCGTGTGTCGTCTGCATAGAAACATACTTTGTGTTCTGTAATGACGCCACCCAGTGGCAGCATGTAGAGTGACACCAGTAATGGACCAATCAGCTCCCTGCAACCTCAAACAGATGTCATGTTTGCCAGACACATGATCTCAAAGCCTGACGTCAAACTTTGTGCCTTTGATGTTTGTTTGAAACCAGTTTAACACTCAGTCAAAGACCAATAATTGATCAGGACCATTGAATCAGATATCATAGTCAACTGTATCAAACGACGAGAACATCAGAGTTTAGTCTGAGGTCGCTGATGATTTCAGTCTCAGTTTCAGAGCTGTGGTCTGTCCTAAAGTCTGACTGAGTTCATCCTGGTGTTACTTTCTTTAACAAAGGTGTTGTTGAAATGTTCAGACATGTCATTTACAGAGCAGTCAGCTGTGAGACTCAAATGATCTCATAATATTACAAAACGTTGCTTCAGTCTTTTCATCAAGGAATCTCTTTAGAGCCAAACATTTCCTTTTGGTCCAAACATCTTCCTTTTAAGATTAATTTGGCATCAGAAAACACAGTGATTGTCAGAAATTTTTGCATAGACACTGATGAATATCTTGGTGGTCGATGCAGTGTGATGATGGGCTGAAAATTCTCAATACCACGATTCTCAAATGATGTAAATTGACTCTGGTCAATGTCACACACAAACTGAGTAGAAAAAATGGCTGCACGTCTCCTCCTCTCCTGTTCTGTCTGACTGACTGATGAAAAGTAGAATCTGGAGGACAAGCCTCTGTCAGAGCTGACACACCGGTAGTGCTGTTTAGTCAGGGCTCAACTAAAAACATAATTTACAAATTCTCTTCATTTATAAGATCATGATTCCAAAAGGGATTTGATAATGGTGTGACATTAAAATGAGCTCATTTCAGCATTTCTGTGACAGGAAATGAGACTGACTGCAGCTCAACACAGATGTCAGATTACTGAGACAGGAAGCAGATGGTCTGTGATGGCTACCATGTGTTTGACCATGTTTAAGATCAGCGGCGTATTTAAGGAAGCAGCTTTGAATTTTAATGTGGTGGTAGTGGGTGTATGTGTGGGATTCATGTATGTATCTCTCAAATTTGATGTCTTCTGTCCAGTTTGATTTGTTTTTGATCACTGAGGTTGTGCGGAAGGTGGAAAAAATTTGCCTTGCAGAAGGACAAATGAATCAAAATCTAATCAAATCTAACCAGTCTTCAGTCCATCAATCTTCAGGTTTCAGTTTGTCTGAACCCCTCAGGGTCATCATTGGACTTAATCCAGTTACTGATTATTGATTATAGGGGATCACTTCATTTTCAGCCTCCTCCAACAGGAATTATACTTCAGTGGTAATTTCTAGAAGGCAGAGTTACCCACTCATGAGTTCAAGTTTGATGCATATGCTGAAAAAAGAGGTCATCAGGTGTCAGTAACTCACCTGATCCGGAGCGTTCTCAGGCGAGGGAACAACTGTGGGAGGAGTCTGACCAGGTTGGAGGAGGAGCTCCAGGGCTCCAGGTGCAGGTGTTCCAGGTGAGGAGCTCTGTGTGAGACCACCTGCAGATCTTCAGGCTGCAGATCCACACAGAGAGTCAGACTGAGGAGGGAGGACGGCAGGAAGTCAGCATACGCTGCCAGGGGATGGCCTCCTATTGGACAGAGTGAGGTGGTCATGACTTGGTGAAATGACTGCATCTCAGAGGTTTGAGCAGCAGCAGAACAAACAAAAGTTCGGCCTGTCTTTCATTGAAAGTAATTGATGTGTTATTGTTCAAAACCAAACTGGAAAAAATGTCTGAAAATGACTTTGTTGTGCTCACTGCTGATAATTTGAAGACTTCAAAAACTGAACAAAGTTGACGTGGCAGTTAGAGTGGAAGTGCTGAAGTGAGTGTAAGTTTCTATTTAAATGTGTTAATACAGGTGTGAGCATTGAGTGTCAGTGGAGGTGAAAATGCTGGACGAAATCTAAGATTCAGCTGAAGGTCAAGCACTGAAAGGACTAGAAATAGTTCAAGAGTCACAGTAGAGTCACAGCAGAGTGACAGTAGAGTCACAGTGGAGTGACAGCAGAGTGACAGCAGAGTCACAGTAGAGTGACAGCAGAGTGACAGCAGAGTCACAGTAGAGTGACAGCAGAGTGACAGCAGAGTCACAGTAGAGTGACAGCAGTGACAGCAGAGTCACAGTAGAGTGACAGCAGAGTGACAGCAGAGTCACAGTAGAGTCAAAGCAGAGTGACAGTAGAGTCACAGTGGAGTGACAGCAGAGTGACAGTAGAGTCACAGTGGAGTGACAGCAGAGTGACAGCAGAGTGACAGTAGAGTGACAGCAGAGTGACAGCAGAGTGACAGTAGAGTGACAGCAGAGTGACAGTAGAGTCACAGTAGAGTCAAAGCAGAGTGACAGTAGAGTCACAGTGGAGTGACAGCAGAGTGACAGTAGAGTCACAGTGGAGTGACAGCAGAGTGACAGTAGAGTCACAGTAGAGTGACAGCAGAGTGACAGCAGAGTGACCATAGAGTCACAGTAGAGTCACAGCAGGACTAATGTGTTAAAAATAACATGTTACAGTAACTTGGTCATGTTTGGAGTTAACTGGTATTGAATGACGTAAATTACAGATGCTGAGTGATTTAGTTATTTTTTATGCAGCAACATAAACAAATTCATTTTTGCTAGTATTATCCTGCCTGCCTCCCTGCATTCCCTCATGTGTCCTGTCTTCTCTCTGTCCCCCTTGGTGTCTTTCTCTGTCTAAGGTGAGCTGGGCGTGGTTAATCAGTAATTGAAATACTTTTTAATGGGGTAACTTTTCGCTGTAACTACTATTTTTGAGTAACTAGCATGTAACTGATCACAATACTCAGTAGAGTTACAGTAAATGATGAGACTCACCGTGCACACTGAGGCTGCGGAGCTGCGGAAGTGACAGCAGCCATGTTTTCAGGTGACAAATAGGACCAGGTACAGAGTACAAGTGAAAGACTGACAGGCTGTGGAGGCGGGACAAAGGTTGCAGAACTTCCTGTGTCACCATGGCATCATAGTCCAACAACTGCAGGTCAGACAACTGTAGAGTGCTGCCACCTGCTGGAAGACAGACACAAGATACCTGCTATTACACCTGTTATGAGTCAACACACCTTTCATCATAGCACTGCTAATTATTGGATGATAAATGTCCAATCAGCGGATGTTTGGGTGTCAGTGTCTGACTGCCAACCGTTTATCAAGCTGACGGCTGCTGGGAACAAACTGTTTCTGTGTCTGGTGGTTTTGGTGTTCAGTGATCTGTAGCACCGACCAGAGGACAGAAGTTGGAACAGGTGGTCTCCAGGATGTGAGGGGTCCGCAGCTTCCTGCCTGTTCCTCAGTCTGGAGGTGTGTCAGTCCTGAATGGAGGGCAGGTTGGCACCAATGATCTTCTCAGCAGTCGTTGTTCTGGTCCTGTTCGGTGTCAGACCCAAACCAGACGATGATGGATGTGCTCAGAACAGACTGGATTATTTCCTGTGTAGAAATGGATCAGCAGCTGTTGTGCCTTCTTGATGATTGAGGCTTTGTTTGAAATCCACCTTAGGTCCTGGGAGATGGTGGATCCCAGAAACCTGAAGGTTTCCACAGTAGAAACTGTGTGTTGTTGAGGATGGTGATGGGGGGCAGTATTGTGGGGCTTCTCCTGAAGTACTGAAAACCTGAAGCGGGGGGAGAGCAGACATGCCTGGGGGGTTCCAGTGCTGATGGTCCAGGTGCTGGATGTGATTTTCCCCAGCCTCACCTGCTGCTTCCTGTCTGTCAGGATGTTTGTCAGGTGGAGGCTGACATAGTGAGCTGAGTGAGGATTTCTGGGACAATGGTCCCAGACCAAAGTCTACTAACAGGATCCTTGCATGTCCCTGGGTGGTTGAGGTGTTAAATGATGTAGTTCAGTTCAATGTGGACTGCATCCTCCACCAAGGTCTAGACCTGCTCTGTATGGAACATGCCCTGAGACCACTTTTTTGCAATTTGGCGCTATATAAATTAATGTGTGTGTGTGTGTGTGTGTGTGTGTGTGTGTGTGTGTGTGTGTGTGTGTGTGTGTGTGTGTGTGTGTGTGTGTGTGTGTTTGCGTTTACCTGTCTTTGTGTTTACCTGTGAGTTGGGCAGGGCTGAAGAAGTCATGTGACAGTGTCTTGTAGGTGATCATGGTCCAGGACAGGTGTTTCAGCTTGGTCAGGTGAGTCAGGACGCTGCTGAGTGTCGGGACTCTCAGAGTGCCATCGTGGTGCAGCAGCAGTGAGGTGAGACAATTCAGCTGATTGATGCTAGCCAGCAGGTGAGAGGCGTGACAGGTGAGCTGCACGTTACAGAGACTGAGCTGCATCAGGTGATGACTCAGAGGAGACAGGAAGTTGATGTTCTTTAGCGGAGTGCAGCAGCTCGTGATGGACAGACGCTGCAGCTGGCTGAACAGTTTCAGCTCATCAACGCCCCCCTCCCTCCAGTAGTCCAATCGCAGCGCGCTGAGAGCAGGAAGCCAGGTGGAAAGCTGCCTAAGGTGTTTCCTCTTACCTGAACGCACCAACACACTGGCCACGTGCCTCTGAGCCAGGCTGCGCCAGAACGGCTGGTTGTACAGGGAGAAGTGCTGAAGCACGACGCTGAAGCCTCGCCACATGGGGCGGGACTTATCCAGCAGCTGTCTGAAGTGTGAACAGGTGCAGCGCATGCTCAGTTTGTCTGTCCAGGACAGGAAGCTGAACACCTGCAGCCATAGCTCAGCAGGAAGCTGTAGTGCTGACATCATCACAACAACAACACATCAACAACAAACGAACACTAAGGTGTGACTCTATGTATCGACTATCGATTATTTGTGCTGTCTGATCGAGGATCATACAAACTGTGACTCTCTCTCCGTCTCTTCTTCTTCTTCTTCTTCTTCTGCTGCTGCTGCTGCTGCTACTTCCTGCTGTGTCTGTGAGCAGAGAGTGTGAGCGTTAAGAGGTCTCACTCTGAATGTTTCTGCTCAGCTCAGGATTCATGCACAAACACAGATTATTACTTCCGTCTGTCTGTTAGGTCTCACTATGCTGTTGTCCCAACAAGTGTCTTCATTTATTTGTCCCCACATGATGTTCAGAACATGAGCATAAATCATGATCGAAACACGCTGTGAAAAACACTGTGACACAACAAGAAGACCACATCCGTACTGTTATAATCCATTCATAATGCTTTATGACTCCACTCAAACACACACAGACGTGTGTGTGTGCGTGTGTGTGTGTGTGTGTGTGCGTGTGTGTGCGTGTGTGTGTGTGTGTGTGTGTGTGTGTGTGTGTGTGTGTGTGTCTATAGAAATATTGATATATATAAAATATTAAACAGGCTGAGAAGTGAACTCAGCAGCCTGAACAGAAAACATCCACCAGCTGAGCAGCTTCTTCTAGAAGGCAGGAAATTCATACCAGACAGACAGGAAGTGACGACAGAGTTACTGGAAACAGGACAACATTAAAAGCATTTTAGACTGTGGGGACAATGAGCAAGGGACGAAATGGACATTTGGTTTTCTAAAGACGACTGGATTGGAGGGACAACTCTGAGAGGACATGAGTGTCTCCGCTTAAAATGGACAAAGATGGAGAATAAAACCGGAAGGTGGCAGTAATGAGACATCATGGATACCAGCTGCCGTAAAACCCCGAAGAAGAAGAAGAAGAAGAAGAAGAAGAGGAGGAGGAAGAAGAAGAAGAAGAAGAAGAAGAAGTATAAAGTTGATCATCAGCGTGAGTCGTGAGCATTTATTGATCAGATGGAAGGTGAGTGAATGTCTGCAGACTGATCACATGACTGATAATCGATCCACAGCCCTATGGGCTGTATCGGATTAACTGATCGATAGTTTCATTAATGTGAAGATGAAACCTGCACGAGGCTCCGCGCGTTGAACAACCGTCCATCAGCTGATCCCGGACAGATATTTCCGGTTCCGGAACGATGATTTCTCTGTATCTTAGCAGCGGACTGTCACCTGTGCCATGTATGTGTGAGCAGACACCTGGCCTCAACCAGGTCTGGCCGTGCTCGTGCTCGTGCTCGTGCTCAGTGGGTCACAGTTTCTCGGTCCAATGATTCATGACCAGCCCCATTTTTCTAGAGGTGGTATTCAGACTTGGGCTTTGAATAAACAGTCTGGTCGTGTTTCCCATGTGCTGAGAAACCGTCACTGCACGTCACGTTCACTGCAGCCAATCACAGCACAGCTCTGAGCTGCTGTGGCTTCATCAAGTGGATGCTGAGCGACAGACTCAGGAAAGAGGATGTGTGTAGTGGAGGTTAGGATGCATTGTAAACACGTCTCCCCTCGCAGGTCAGCCCGCTGACAACACAGTGACATCAACAAACAGGAAGTGTCCTGCAGTGACAGGAAGTGCCCGTAAGATCAAAGACAATGCGGCCGACTGGCACAACCTGATGATGAGGTGGGAAAAACTCAACGAGGAAGGATTCAACGCAGCAGGAAGCATCGTCGACACGAGACTGACACGGTGAGTTTCATTCATTCAGTTTTCATCCCACAGGTCCGATCAGGCTTCAGACACGTCCCTGTGGACATGCTCGAGACTTTGGCGTAGAAATACCTCAACGTTTGTGTAACGAGCTCAACGAGTTTCACCTTCAATCGTTTGGTTTTAATCAGCAGACTTTAGTTTGTTTTATCAGGACAGAACAACGTCCAGCTTCCACAAGCTGAACCTTTTTAAAACTATTGAATTTCCCCAGTTCTATACCAAAGAACACACACACACACACACACACACACACACACACACACACACACACGGTAAAACCTCAGTATGATAAACCATAACGTGTACTCTGCAAAAATCTAAATGCAATTCTTTCTGCTCCCGTTTTCCACGAGCTGAAGTAGAAGAGCTTTTCTGTGAGCTTCTTCTTCTCACACAGGGAAAATGTGGTGGTGAGTACGTCTCCCATTCACCTGACAGGTGTGCCGCATCATTGTTGTACAGGTGTGTCTGTGGCAGGTCGCAGTAAAAGAAACTCGAAAATGTGCAGTTTCAAAAAAGACATTTAATCAGAATAAGTAAAATAAACTGATAAACAAAAAAAAACAAACGTCAATAAAAGTCAACACGTGACCACGTATGAGGAGCGGCGTTTGGTCAGCGAGCGCTCACTGATCAATGGAAACATTACAAATGGAGAAGATCAGGTTCTCTTTGTATTTACTCAGTTGTAATGACGAACAGGTGAGCCTGGTCTCGTTCAGGGCCGAAATCTGTTGCTTCACGACATGAACCGCATGTTGGATACGCTGCCTGCCGCACGTCTTTGTGTGTTGTCTTGTTTTGGTGCAGAGGGGTTGACGGTTTAAGTCCAGTGCGTCTCATGCTGACGCCACCTCAGGTAACAAGGCACCTGTTGTGTTTGTACATGACGCCGAGGGGCGTGAGTGAACATCAGGCAGCTTCGCGTGGTTCAGTGTGTTCGTGCTCAGCGGTTTAAAGAACGACACAACAGAAATGATGCAGATGCATCAGAGCAGCAGCAAACAGTTCACGTCCGTCACATCGAATTCTGCGACTCGTTCTCACTTCAGGGACGAGAGTCATGGACTTTCCATCTCACTCAGAAGTGGATCAACCAAATCTTTGAGTATGTCCGTTCAACTCACCATCGAACTGAGTCTGACTTGTTTGTCTTCCTCCCCGATCTTCACCAGATCAGGACCTTCACCTGTAAGACTTCCTGTCTGTGGATCACTGACATATACTTCAGTTCAATTCAATTTATTTGTGTAGCGCCAAATCACAACAGAAGTTGTCTCAGGACACTTTCCATACAGAGCTGCTACAGACCAAACTCTTTATCTACAGAGAGCCAACAATTCCCTCATGAGCAGCACTTGGCGACAGCGGCGAGGAAAAACTTCCTTTAACAGGCAGAAACCTCAGACTGAACCAGACTCTGGGTGGACGGACATCTGCCTCCACCGGCTGGGTGAGAGAGGAAGAGCAAGAGAGGGAGAGTGAGACAGACAGACAGATAGACAGACAGACAGACAGACAGACAGACAGACAGACAGACAGACAGACAGACACAGACAGAGAGACAGACAGACAGACAGACAGACACAGACAGAGAGACAGACATGCAGTCACAGTAACAGTGACAGTGGATGTAATAACAGCAGTAGCAGTTGCAGTGGATGTCAGGCAGGGCCAAGGCAGGAGACGCAGCTGAAATCCACAATCCAGATTCAGACACTGTCCATGGGAACCTGCAAGACGACAAAGCACAGAGACTCCGGGGAAGGAGCTAAGTTAGTAACACGCCGTGGTAGGACATGAGAGCGTGCGGATGGAGAGGGACAGAAGGACAGAGGAGCTCGGTGTATCTTTGGATGTCCCCCAACAGTCTAATCCTATAGCAGCATAACTAGGGGCTGGTCCAGGACCAGCCTGAGCCAGCCCTAACTATAAGCTTTATCAAAGAGGACAGTTTTAAGACGACTCTTAAATGTAGAGACAGTGTCTGCCTCCCGGACAAAGACTGAAGATGGTTCCACAGGAGAGGAGCTTGATAGCTAAATGCTCTGACTCCTGTTCTGCTTTTTGAGACTTTAGGAGCCATAAGTAGAAATGCATTCTGGGAACGCAGTGTTGGAGTAGGGCAATAAGGTACTATGAGCTCTTTAAGATAAGAAGGTGCCTGGCCATTTATGGCTTTGTAAGTAAGGAGGAGAATCCATCCATCCATCCATTTTCTATGCCGCTTATCCCTTTCGGGGTCGCGGGGGGGCCAGAGCCTATCTCGGCTGTCAACGGGCGAGAGGCGGGGTACACCCTGGACCGGTCGCCAGCCGATCGCAGGGCACATAAACACACCATTCACACTCACACTCACACCTAGGGGCAATTTAGAGTCACCAATCAGCCTAATGAGCATGTTTTTGGTCTGTGGGAGGAAGCCTGAGAGAAGCCACGCAGCACGGGAACAACATGCAAACTTCACCTGGGGACCGAACCGGCAACCTTCTTGCTGTGAGGCACGCGCACTACCTGCTGCGCCACCGTGCAGCCCAAGGAGGAGAATTTTAAACTCTATTCTAAACTTTACAGGGAGCCAGTGCAGAGCGGCGAGTATTGGAGAAATATGATCTCGCTTCCTGGTTTTTGTCAGAACACGTGCTGCAGCGTTCTGGAGCAACTGGAGAATATTCAGCAGCGAATTTGGGCAGCCTGATAGTAAAGAATTGCAATAATCCAGCCTGGAAGTTACGAATGCATGGACTAGTTTTTCTGCATCATTTTGAGACAAAATATGCCTGATTTTTGCGATATTACGTAGGTGAAAAAAGGCAGTCCTTGAAATTTGTTTTACATGGGAGTGAAAGGACATGTCTTGGTCAAAGATAACTCCCAGATTCTTTACAGTGGTGCTGGAGGCCAGCGCAATGCCATCCATAACTGCTATGTCATCAGAAAGTGACTTTCTAAGATGTTTAGGGCCGAATACTATAACTTCAGTTTTGAGTTTAGCATCAGAAAATTGCAGGTCATCCAGGTCTTTATGTCATGAAGACATGCTTGTAGTCTAGTTAACTGACTGGTTTCTTCCGGCTTCATTGATAAATATAGCTGGGTATCATCTGCATAGCAATGAAAATTTATTGAATTTATAATGTCTGGAAATCGTCGTTAAAATGCTTAAAAAAAGGATTAGCATCAGTGTGTGTGACCTCACTTCCTGTGGTTTTTATCACTTTGCTGTGCTCCAGTTTTCAGGGCGATCAGCCGGCGCTGGTGGACGACTTTTCATCACCTTCATCGTATTCATCAGCTCTGTCGCAGCAGACAGGTGGCGCTGCAGAGCTGCAGGATCAGTGCTGCAAACTGCAGGATGTCATCGACAAAATGGTAACGCTTCATTTAGCTTAATTTAACTGAGGTTCAAGGTTCAATGATATCTGTAAACAGCCGTCGACTGACAGCTCGTGGTCCATGGCCGCCGTCACAACATCACTGCTGAGAAAGTTCTTAGAATGACGACGTTTTCTCAGAATTTCCCCTCACAGTTCAGACGAGATCCTGGTGGAGATCAGAGTTCTTCATGGAGCGTCTAAGGCCTTCAGAGATCTCCTCAGGACAAACTGTGAGGAGCAGAGAGGAGGACTTTGGAGAGGCTGAAGAGTTTCTGAAGAAGAGGAGGAAATGGAGGAAAGAGGAAGAGAAATCTTCTCCAAACACTGAATGAAGAGAGTTGATGAGCCTCCACAGATCAGACGGTGCAGAGATGATGTTTGTGCTCCATCTCATCTCCACCACCACAAGAAGAGCGGAAAGGAAAGAGATGCAAAGACTGAGACATGTGACAGTCTTTCATCTTCACTGAATCCAGACTCTCTGCGACGAGTCGAGGTTGGATCTCGGCCTGAAGTCTGCTTGGTTTCTTAGTGAAGGTTTTACAGCAGCTGTTTGTGGAGACGTCTGTCTGTGGAGAGGAATTTATCGTCTCCAGGACCTGAAACTCTCTACACACCTGCTTTAGAATGCTGCAGGTTCAGGGTGGACACATGAGGGGGACGAGTTGGACTCTCAGTCTTTCAGAGCTCAGTTAATCTAATGCAGGTGAATTTTCCCATGATTCCATCTGTTTGTCAGGGTTTGTTGAGCTCATGCTGCCTCTGATTGAACGATGCAGGTTCTTCAGTTTGACGCAGACACCTGTGGACAGGTGGGGGCAGCACTGAGCAGCTGCTCAACAGTGGACAATAATATTCTACAGTTCCCAGAATTGTCAGCATTGATCTTTTATTGATTAGTGGTTTCCTGGAGACAGCCGTGGCCTCTTTGTGTACGACAGCGGCGCAGATTCTCTTCCTCTCATGAACACTGAGATTCTGTCCGTCGACCTTTTTAACTTTGGTGGAACAACAGTGTTTAAAGCAGAAGACATGATGTTGTTGAAATGTTCAAACGTGTCATTTATGGAGCAGTCAGCTGTGAGACTCAAACGATCGCATAATATTACAGAAGGTTGCTTCAGTCTTTTCATCAAGGAATCTCTTTTGAGCCAAACATTTCCTTTTGGTCTTTGTTGAGATTAATTTGGCATCAGAAAACACAGTGGTGGTCAGAAACGGGTCATTGTAACCCTGAAATGTTGTCAGTGTTGTCATCATCAGTCCAGCATGTGTCCATGCTGATGAGGGGCTTCACCCACATGTTGGATGAGTTCAAAGCTGTCCAGTAACTTCTCAAGCTTCACGGCTTTGGAGTCATTCTTTGTGTTGATCCTCCACTCAAGACTAATCTGTCATGTTATTCACTGTCGAGTTAGTAATGAATCCTGATGCTGATTATTAATCTGCATTTTCATTCAGTGGAAAAAAGATCGAAAATCCAACGTCCAACTGCTTTTATTGTGAAGTTCAGAACTTCATACAGGAAGTGTCATTGTCCCATGATGCATCTCTGCTGAGAGCTCCTCCGGATGTTTTTCTCCTGACTCTTTATTAATCTCTAATTTCCACATCAATGCGTAATTTGACCCTGAGAGGCTCTTCATAAACGTGACGATGGTCAGAAACATTTCCTTCAAATTTCAGCTTCTTTATCAAAACTCATGTTGAAACAAACACACACAGACACTGAACTTTAGATATTAATGAGTTTATGTCACGGACCACAGATGAACGTGATTGGCTGAACGACAGCTGTCCCTGAATCAGTGTCGTGTCGTGTCGTGTCGTGTGTGGTCTTCCAGTTTTATGTGGCTGACTGTCTGCAGAGTAATAAGCGTCATGGAAATTTTTTGTTTGCGAGGTTTAATCAACACTCGAATGTTAGTTGAACGTTTGAGGCGGTCGTCTTACATCATTCTTCTGGTCCACCCACTGCAAATAAAGACCAACGTGTAGAACAAACTTTAAATTGTTAGCGTGAAGTCAGAAACAGCTTAAAGCGCAGAACTGGAACGTCACCATGTCTGGTTCTGATGTTTTCAGGTTGTTGTGGTGACGAAGATGGAGCGTCTGATGACATCACAGCGAGGTGTTCAGGATCTGGAAGAATTTCAGTTTGGACCTGAAGGAAGAAAGTTTCCGCTGTTTCACAGCTGGAGCACCAAACACTTTGGTGAGTTTACCTGTTCACTGCAGTGCACCTGTGTGATGTCAGCGGACGCCTTGTCTCCGAGGAGGATGTGTCTGATGTGTTTCTTCTTGTTTCAGAGGACTCAGCTCGTGTCTTCCTGGAGTCCTTCAGTCAGGAGCTGAAGTTGAAGCAGCTCATCCTGCAGGAACTCGCCCACACCGCCGACGCGGATCTCTGCATGGTCTACCTGTCCTGCTGGCTGCACCAGCCCTTTGTCCCCGCCCAGACCAGACTGACGCTGGAGGCCATGCTGCTGGAGACCGGACACCGCCCGCTCTGATGTCACGTGATCATCGTCATCTGGATGCAGGCTAGAGATCATGTGACCCAGGCCAGTTGATCCCTGTTTCCAATGACGCAGCACCCTGAGGACCAGAGAGGACGAGCGAAGCCTCAACGTGGATTTCTTGCACTTTTCAGTCTGCTGTGGAGTTCAGACACTTCACTGATGAACCACAGAGCTGCAGCAGAACACAGAGTTTTTATATCGTGTCCACACGTCTCCAGATTCTCCTACTTTTTATCAGTAGATGGTTTTTCTAACAGCTGGTTTTAGGGGGTCATATTTTTCCACGGGTTGTCCGCGTTCGTACAGCCAGCACGAAACACCGCGATGAGAACTCACAGGGACAAGTTTGTGGAACTGACCCCCATCACCCCCCCGTCACGTCTTGTGTCAGTGCAGTCCGATTCTGAGCACCACGCTCGTCTTTTCTTGTCCACAAGCTTGTGATGTTTCCTTCAAGGTTGAGTGTTTAGGCGAAGACATTGAGCGTCATTTTTCCGATTATCTGACAGCTCACATGAAAGTCTCATCTTTAGTCTTCAGGTCTGTTTCTGTCTCTGAAGCCTGGAACTCGATGGGACTGTTTGTAATGTCGACTTATTGCTGACAGAAGGTAAATGTATAATCAGTACAAAATGTATTTCATTTGTTGCTGACTTTGTCTTTGAACCGTTTTACAAACACTAAAACTAGTTAGTTTGTTTCTGAAAAACTGCAGTTTTCCTTTTGCTAACAGTCACTGCTCAGGAAACACAAACGAGTACAAGTACGAGAGCCGAAATATCGCTGTGAGACAGCAAGACCTGATGCAATGTAACCATGACAACCGAGTCATGAGAGGGACCATAAATGTGGTCCATGAAACAAAGTTCCACCATCTTTCAGACACCTTTTACGAGGTGAGCTGTTAACTGTTTTCATTCAGCGGTTACAGAAAACCAGAAACTCTGAACAATATTAGAAATGTTCCGAAGACGTAACGAGACGAGACTCAGATGCATCAGAGGACATGAAGAGTCACCTGGCGACGGACCTGAAACGTCCATCATGTGACCTGATTGAACAGCTGAGAGTTGAGTTTGTCACGTGTTTATTGGAGGAACATGAAATGTGTTTGATGCGTTCAGCGCTCGATCAGGACAAATCAGTAAAGTTTAATGTTCTCCAAACTGCTTTCAGCCCGTCTTCACATCCATTCTCCAAACGAGTACAAATGTTCACTTTAAGTTTGGACAACGTTTCGATGTGGAGTTTTATAAAAAGTAATAAAATAGTGCAACTTTTTGAAACTTTTTCATATTTATCTACATATAAACAGCCAACTATTCAGTTCCTATTTTAAATGAACAACTTCAAATATGGAAACACTGAAAAAAAACTTTACAAATTTACAATCACTTCAGATTCCTTAAAAACTGACAGGAAGAGCACATTCCTCCTGAAGAGCCACCGCTGACATCATCACAGGTGAGAACTGAACGAACCAATCAAACGAGCTGAACTGAGATGATAAATAAGACTTTGTTGATTGCTGCAGAGTACAGGAGCCCACAGAGGACATTAAGGAGTCACAAATCCATTATCTCCTTTTAATAACGTTGCTCATACTTTGATGTCGTACCTGTTACCCTGAGGTCAGGATTTACTGATCAGGTTATCTGTTTCCTGCTGATCAGTAGTTAATGTGTTTGCTTTTATGTTCTGTCCTGATCATCAGAAAATGGTTTCATACATTTGTCTCAGGATAACAGTCTTAGTCAAAAGGAGACTGAAAGTTGAGAAAACTGGGAAAAACTTCAGGTGTCAGATCTTGAACTTGTTTTTAAACAGGAGCTTCATAGTCCAGGCATATTTGACACGACAGAAGAAAATGGAACAAATGTTACTGCTCATGAAAGTCCCAAAAAGTTCTACGAAATCCAAGTGGAGGAAGTTCTGGAAAAACACTGAAGTAAATTTATACCTGACAGGTACAGCTATGAGACACCAGCTTCTGGAAGGAAAATGAAAAAATGTAGTGGTCTGATATCAAAGGAGGAACGCCTGAAACACGAAATGATAAAAACTTTCCTTACAAAAATATTACAAGAACACAAAGCCACTTCTAATCTCATCTAAGGGTTCACACTTTCCTCTTGCACAAACCCTACAGACATCCAGGTCCACGCCTCATGTAAAAAACTGTTTCTGGTCCACTGTGGACAGTTCTGGACCCTGTGTGTGGACATCAGACAAGAAGACCTGCATAAATCAACTTTTTCATTGGAAACTGTGGCATCCCTGATGTCAGTATTTTTCAATCATTTCCACCAGTTGAATTTCTGAAGACATTTTCTTTGTTACAGGACACTTATGAGTAAGAAATATTTGTCAGATTTTCTGTCGCAGCCCCCCCCCCCCCACACACAAAGACAAACTGCCTGAACTATCAGTCTGATAAAGAACAAGACGCCACGTCGACTGCGGCGATGCAGGCGAAACATTAAAGGAGCACTTGTCCAGGTTCCATTTGTCGACAGGTGTTAAATCTGAAACATATTCAAGCTAACCAACACCTGAACAACAAACCAGCAGTCTGTTAGCACCCCCTAAAGGCTGCCGTGTACATTACACCCACAACTAGAATGTACAGTTTGTCTTTGGGGGCATCGTCATAAATGTGTGACACGGATCGCACAGACTGACAGTTGTGTTTATGCTCCGCCCCCCAGGTAGGGGGTTACTGACTTTTTTTTAAGATTGTTGTAGGTCCACATGTTTTATGAGTCCAGGTGTTTGTGGGCCCAGGTGTTGGTCACATGTTTGCAGATGTTCACATGTGGATTTGTAAGACTCACAGCTGAAGGTAGTGCATCCCATAGCACCTTATAAATCAAGACTCTCCAAGTCAGAGTGATGTGGTTCAGTTCAGGTCCTGGTCTGGCTCAGTCCAGATCAGTCTGGATTCTGTTCAGGGTTCACTGAGGAGCTTTGGCCCCGTCAGAAGCCTCAATGCCCAGCAGCGCCTGGACCGCTTCCAGGGGAACTCCCTCTGGGGTCTGGATGTGCATGGTCGTCCCATCTGGCCCATTGACGATTACAATCCGGTCTAGTCCGGGCTCTGCCAGCTGGACTGTCAGCCCCTCAGTCTGGATGTAAATCTCCTGTCCCTCCTGCAGCTCTTTGGGCTCACAGGGGTCTGAGGAGCTGGACTCGGTCTGGGAGGAGTTCCTCTGCTGGAGCTGTGAGGAGGTCAGGTTCTGGGCTGAGCTGGTCACAGATGTCTGGGTGGTGCTGGAATCAGGTGTCTTTAAGTCTGCAGCAGTCTCAGGACTTGAACCAAAAGCTTTCTCCAGCTCCTTCATCTGGACTGTGAGGTCACTGGTGCTCAGGACCTGGTCCTGGCTTGCAGGCAGATCCTCCACCTGGGTGTTGGTCTCCAGAAGCCCCTCCCCCTGGTCCTCGCCTGGGGTCATCTCCACGTGCGTGGCAGGGGGCAGAGCCGGGGTGGAGGGCATCTTAGCAGTGGTGGAGCCGGAGGAGCTGAGGGACCACATTAAATATTTTCAGACCTGGGCCAGTGAGAGACTGACAGACTGCGTACCAAAACGTTAGGGAACAACACTGTTGCACCTTTAACATGTCTCCAGGTGGTCACCTGTTCTACCTGTACACTCAGAACAGGAGGCAGGATTAACTTACCTGGGGGCAGTGGTGGTCAGCGGTTTGGGCCCAGCTGGCATCACCAGAGGGGACACAGAGACTGAGCAGGGCTTCAGAGAGGAGGTCACAGGGGTCACAGTGGGCTCACCTTTGAAAGAAAGGTGGGAAGGCAAGAAGATGTCAGTTCACTTCAAAATGTACATGATGATTCCATCAACTACAGTACTTGTTCAGTAGTGTGCAGTACAAATGGAGTAGATGTAGTAGCTGTACCTGTTCTGGGCATCTCAATGCCATTCTGGTGAACTGGAATGCTGTTCTCCATCTTAAATCTCTTTGAAGGCGGCAACATCTTGGAATTCTGGGAAACAGAATCTCTGACAGAATCAAACTGAACCTGAATCAGGTGTTTAGCTGCCACAGAGTCCTGGATTCTATCAGGGTACAACGGGTAACAGATCCAGGTCTCTGAAATCAGGCTGTGATGTTTACATGTGCATCGACATCAAAAAGATACTCCAAAGACACCAGAGTGCAGGTAAACACACTGGAACCAGATCAAAACCAGATCATTCTCTCACCGCCTGACTGTGCTGGTAAGTGTGTTTACCTCCATGTATCGGACATTCTTATTGGTCAGACTGGAGCTGGGAGACGCTCCGGGAACCACCTTCATCTTGTTCACCTCGTCCAGGATCCCCAGAGACCTGGCAACCTGAAACAGAGTGCAGTACAGTACACAGACCTGGAAACCTGAATACTGCTGCATGAATCCTACAGAGGGACGTTTTCTGACCTGCCAGGTACAAGAGAACGCAGCAGATCACAGAGTACAGCTCAGGAGAACTTCTCACCTCGATGTTCCTGACCTCCAGTGGCACAGCTCCGGCCTGAGGGCTGACGATGTAATCCTGAGCAGCCTGTCTCACCTGAGTCTGCAGGGACTCAAACTCACGGTAAATGTCTGGAAACAGAGTCCGAGCTGGACCGCTGCGCTCCACCTGAAACAGCCAAATGATCCAAAATAGTTTGTGTTCTCAGAAATATCCAGAGATGGATAACACCTGAGAAGGACAAAGAAACACTGAGAAGAGGACCTGAGGCCTGGACTATGAAGCAGGATTTGTGGTCGTCATAGTGACTTGGGGTTAAACCCTGGGATTTCACAGTCAAGATGGTGGTTTGCTTTAGGGCTAAATCTCCAAGGTAACTTATGCACACACCTAAGCTGCTCCGGAGCAGGTTATGTTCAAGAAAACAGACCAGTCACAGCTCCTGTAACCACTGGGACTACTGCGGATTTCCCCCTCCACATCTGATCAAGGTCTCCCTTCAGCCCTCAGTATCTGATGATGGGTAGGACGTGTGTGTTGATGGCCTAAATCTTAAACCTTATTCTTCTTCATCAACAAACTGTGGATAAACCTCGAAGAGCACAACATGAAGGACGACCTAAAATCTGACAGAACTAGAAAGTTTGAAAGGAAAAATGAGTGAAAGACTCTCTGTGACAGTTGACAAAGGGGGGATCACGGAGAATTGACTGTGCAGGGGGGCCGAACTTTTGCATGCCACTGTATATATACACACAAATACACTGGATGTGTAAGTGTGTACCTTGGCCAGCAGCAGCTCCCACAGACTCAACATCTTCGTCAAACGAGGAAGAACGATGTCCATCAGCTCCTCATCCTCACACTGCTCCACCAGCTGTAAATGACGCACGTGTGACACAGAAACACATTGTCTGTCATTCATCACGGTCACTGCATCCTGCCTTAAAAGACACTTTACTTTGAAAGTTCATATCTCCACCTCCTTCCTCTTACCTCCTGCAGTCGGTCTCGTCTCCTCGATGCCTGCTGCTCTGTGGTTACCGCGGTGACGGCAAGCTTCGGAGGTCGGCCACGACGGCCTCGCCTACTGACGAGGCTCACCGTCACCTGAGAGAGTTGCCCGTTGGGATTAACCAATTATTTACCCGAGTAAAAGCCGTGAAGAAGAACAGCAGGCGGAGAATGAAGCGTTCAGGTCTGAGGCTGCAGTTATCAACGTGTTGTTCTTGTTTATGTGACTGCTGGAAGCATCTTCCTCACACAAAGTGTCTTCTCCGGCTTTTTTCGCAGCTTTACTCCACCATTCAAACACCATTCAAACATCAAAATATTCAGATGAATTAGGACATTATTAATGTTGCTTTCCCCATTCATGCCTTTCATACTTTCTGAAATATTCCAACATTTGGAAAATTTTGTCTATTTTGAAAACAATAGACGAAATATTCAAAATTCACATTTTCACACTTTTTCATGTATTTTCGACTACTTATTCACTCATGCTTTCAGTCAGAAACTCCATTTACCACATTAACATTAACACACATTTTCATGTCATTCATACTTTTCATACAACTACAGTTTTAATTTCCTGCAATTTTCAGCCCTTTACAGATGTTTACATCAGTGTGTATGGGGTGGGCAGAGTGAAGAGGAGCTCTAAATCATCTAAAAATCGTCTTTTAAACGTGCTGGCACTCCCACTATTTGCACCCCACATACATCATTTTTACATCCGAATGCAGGAGCGTTTGTGCTGTTTGCAGAAACACGAAACTATGGAAGCTAACAGGCTGAAGGAAATCGACCAACTGCTGCGCTGACTCCACACCGCTGGAGAGCACGAGTTTCAGGAGGAGGGAAACGGCCACGTTCATTATCTGCTCTGCTCTCACATTTTCACACTGAGCACACAAATTTCCCACAGTGCTCAGCAAGGTCTCCCATCTAACGCTAAAGCTAATGCTAATGCTAATGCTAATGCTAGCTAACATCAGCTTTACTGTAGCTGACTGTCCAACGTCGAGGGCTGTGGGGTTTTTATTGACACAAATGAGTCGTGATGGTTCATCCTGATCAGTTGTATTCAAACAGCACGGACAGCACTGTAAACGAGCCAGGAAGGCCGGGCTACTGAGTCCATGCTCGCCAAATACACAAGTCCAAGGGCGGCGAACAATGACGACAACAACAACAACGATGATGATGACGAAGACAACAGCAAGGACAACAACAACGAGGATGATGATGAAGACGACAACACAACAATGACGACAACAACGACGAGGATGAAAATGACTACAACAACAAAGATGATGACGACGACAACAACAGCAAGGACAACAACAACGAGGATGATGATGACGGCAACAACAGTGACGACAACGACGACGAGGACAACGACGATGACAACAACAACAACAACGGCGATGAAGATGACGACAATTACAACAATGACAACAATGAGGACAACAACAACGAGGAGGAGGACAACAACAACAACAACGATGATGACGACAACAACAGCAAGGACAACAATAACGATGACGACAACAATGAAGATGACAACAACGACAACGACGACGAGCATCTCTGAAGGCCACTGAAATTATACAAAAGGCCAGCAGCACACACTCATGCACACACATGCACTCTCTCTCACACACACTCTCACCCCCCCACACACACATACACGTGCACTCTAACCCCCCCCACACACACACATACACGTTCAGATCCCAGACGTTTCACTTTTCAGGCATATTTCATGTCTCGTTCATACTTTAAGCCTCAACTCAACTCAGTAGAGCCCTGAGAAAGTTCCACATCTTCCAGACACTCGGAGGTTAATTCAACCTTCAGTTCTCTCCGTTCACACATAACCTGAACCACACTAGCCATCTTTGTTCTCCTTCAGCTCCACACGAATGGAAACCAGCAGCCCAGCTCTTCAACATCCAGCATTCACACCAGTTTCTCCAGTGATTTACCATAAAACTGTTGAATTAAAAGTGTTCAATAAAGAACCAGTTGAAACCAGTCTGAAGTGATCTCACCTTAGGGGGCGGTCCCAGTGATCGACCCCGCCCTCGGCCCCTTCCCCTGCCCCTTCCACGTCCTCTGGGCCGGCCGGGGCCCCGAGAATGGAGGCCCCTGAGTCCTACGGCTGCTGCTGGACCTCCTTCCACCTGAAAACAGACAGAAGATAAAGCAGTTGGGAACGGACCAGTCAGACAAGAGTTACCTGCTCGTTAAATAATGAACTGCACAGTTATCAACCTGTGTGCAGCTAGTGGTCGATCCTCCGTCCACATCTGAGCTCTGACTGCTGGATGGGTCTCTTACTCTTGTTGCCATGGCAGCAGGTTTGTCCTCCTTCTTATCTTCCTCCTCTTCCTCTCTGACACCTCCTGCTGCCATCTGCTGTGATTGGCTGTCATCTCTGAGAGGGCGTGGCGCGTTCCTGGGTGGGTTGCTGGGCAGATCGGGCTCCCCGTGGGTCGGGTTGAGCTTGTAGTGCCGGTTCAGGCCTCCAGGACCAATGTAAGCCTTGTCGCAGGTCTGGCAGCAGTGGGACCGGGACTTGTGGCTGTAGGTGATGGAGGGGGAGGCTCCAGGCACGGGACCGTCTTTCCTGGCGCCCTCCTCCTCCTCCACGCTCATGTCGGAGTAGTCGTCAGAGTCGGACTGGTGACTGTCGGCCAGGTCCTCCGTCTTTATGAATTTATAGTCTTTGGCTTTATACTTCGGTGGTCTGGAGACTCGGCCAGATCTGGTCTGGACCTTCATCGCCTTCTTTTCTCTCTTCTTCACCTTCTTCTCCTTCTCTTTCTCCCTGTCTCTGTCCTTCAGTGCTGGGGGTGGGGCCACAGGGGACAGCGCTGTGGGGGGCGGGGCTATTGTGGTGGGTCGGGCAGCAGCAGGTGTGGCCGGCTGTACTGGGACTGTCGTGATGACTGCAGACGGTTTAACAGGATTGTTTCTGGTGGCTGTAGTCATGCCATTGGTGGCGGTTTTAATTAGCGGGATGCTAATGGTTTTAGCAGCAGAGGTGGGTGGGGTCTTGACGATGGAGGGGGATGGAGTCTTAACAGAGGAGGGGTTATTAATTCTCATTGGGGAGACTGCAGGTTTCAGAGCCGAACTGGAGGCGGTGCTAGCTGATGTTGTGTGACCTGTGACCTTGTGGACCAATGGGAGCAGAGATCCGACAACGGGGGCGGGGCTCTGCAGAAGAAGCTGGATGGGGGGGTCACCCGGGCGCTGCTGCAGGAAGAACTGCTGACCCTGCTGGCCAACCACAGGCTGGATGTGGATGATCTGACCACTGCTCACGCTGCCATTGGCTGACAGCTTCACCTGCGGGTGATTGACGGCTACATTCTTCTGATGGGGGGCGGAGCCAGGCTTTACTTCCTGTTTGGGCGGAACCTGTATCTGGATCCTGACGGGATCTGACTAAAAGGAGAGACAACCAGATGATTGAGCATGTGACATACTTCATGATGAAGAGATCAGGATCTGAGCATGACACCTCGTTTCTTAAAAAAAAGGTCATGTGATCAGATCCTAAATGGACCTTGTTGAACACTTGTTGAATCTGTTTCATAAATGATTTTGAAGAGTTCCAAATGATAAATATGATTTATGAAGTACTGATTAGAGAATACAGTATAAGTCTCTGCGATGAGCTGCACACTAATCTGGATCGATCTGTTTACGTCACAGAGGTTTCAGTCTTCAGATAGGCCCCATGCCTACTTATCAAGAGTCGGGATCAGAGAAGAGAGATGAGATTTAAGAGAGTCACACTCAGTCACAGAGCTGCGACCTTCTTCATCACCAATGATACAATCCTTCATCTTCTGGGTCAATCCTCCCCCAGTTCAGAGGCAGGTGCTGATGTACCTGAAGTCATTTGGTAACTGACAAAAACACTTGAAGAAGACAGACAACATCAGTGAATGCTACCACTGCCTTCTGACACTAAGCCAAGTATTACACACACCTTTTCAACATCTGGCCAGAATGAGTCTCAACCCTCAAGATGCTTTCAACAACCTGTCCTCAGTCAGTCCTGAGTGCTCCTTGTATGCATTAACACTTGAGGTCAGACTGACGTCTGATCCACCAAAGACACATGAAATTAGCTCAGGCGTTCACGTTGCATGTTTTTCACACAATGAAAGCGGCGCAGCAGCTGTTTTCAGATGCAGCTTTTCAATGGGCCCCAGATGAGAGTCCGTCTTCTCCACCACGGACCTACATGCTGAAACAATTAGCTGAATAATCAATTCGACAGAACACTAATCAGCAACTTTTCTGTCATTTTTCAGGCAAACATAGTGAAAAAATGCCAAACATCCTATTTGAGGCTTTTGGGATGAGACCAGTTGTTGTAAGCTGAATATCTTGGAGTTTTGATCAAACAGCAAAATATTTGGGGACATCACTGTAGACTCTGGGAAGACTTTTTAAAAGTGATCTTTTGCCATTTTCAAAACAAATGATGAATAGAGAAAACAGCAGATTAATCAGTGCTTTCCAGCACTCTGACCTCTGACCTTCACCATATTCAACATATTGTTTGCTGTTTGTAGTGATTTTTTTTCCTCGTTTTATCTTAATTATTTTCAGAGGCTCAAAGAGATTGAATTGTCCAGCAGGTCACGTGAAAAAACAGAGAAAAGTCTGAAAAGGTTTGCTAGTCATCCCCTGACCTCCAGGATTTAGGCTCCGAGCTTCTGTGGGGTCCGGGTCTGGACCCTCAGGTTGGGAATCACTGCTTTAAGTGGAACCTGACGAATGAGTTTTTTCCTGATCTAACGGCAGAGCAGATCAGCAGACCAGTGAGTAGACCAGATGAACCAAACCTGGGGAGAGATCACCAGGCTCTACATTTGACTCACCTTCTTCTGGACCACCTGGACCGAGCTGCCGGTCTGCATGGCAAACTGCTGAGCGACACTCTTCAGCTGCTGGGAGGCGTTGTTCAGGGTGGTGGTCTTTACGCTCTGCTGAGGGCTCTGAACCTGCTTCTGCTGCTTCACACCCAGATGGGGGACCTGAACCTGCTGCTTTACGACCTGCTGGGGGACCTGGACATTGAGCTGCTGCTGAGACTTGGTGACCTGGTTGATGACCTGCTGCAGCTGATTCGGGTCCAGGGCTGTATTGTGGACGGGGATGCTTTTGACGAGCTGGCTCTGCTGGAGCAGCTGGGCGGCCTCGGTGTCGGACACCTGAACTATCTGCTGCTTGGTGAGCTGGTCCAGCAGAGCCTGCTGCTCTTCGGCCGTCAATCCAGAACCTTCCACCAGGCTGCCGTCCGGCTGCACGTAGATGATGGTGGTGTTGACCAGGTCCGGGCCCAGGCCGGTGAACTCTGTGCCCATCAGGATGCTCTGTTCCTCTGGGCAGTTCTGTAAGAAGTCCGCCAGCTGAGCACCGGACCCTGCGGGTAAACTGTCCCCGGGCTGGCTCGTCTCTGCACCGGACACTGTCTGTGGACCCTCACTAGGCTGACTGCTTTGGTCGACGGCCACTGTCGGTACATTCTCCCCGTGCTGGGTGCACTGAGCGGCCGCGGACCCCAGCGGCTCCGCGGCTGTTATTGTTCTGGTCGAACCGCTGTCATCCTCGTTGTCGGCCATTTTGGCTGTGAGGCTAACTCTTAGCTTAGCTCAGATCGGGGCCAGTAGGTGGATGAAATCAACCTGATCGTCGATCGATATCACCGAATAAATACTTTGTTATAAAACCTGTGTGTACTGGTGAATAAAACGCTCCGCTGGGATGAAAGACGACATTCACGGGAGCGGTGATAACGGGAGCAGGTAACGGATAGCTGTGGGCGTTTTGTACTAGCCTAGCTTAGCCGTCACCAGGAGCGGGGGGACGGACTTCCCGGACCGGATTCTCCAACGGACCGGACCCACAACTTTAATATTAAATATTCTCATGTTAGTTATTTTCTTAATATGAACGAAAATGCTTGGGCCATTTCATAAAAGAAAATTCCTATTTAGACAAAAACACATTGAAATATTTCAAACAAACAAACAAAAAAAAATCAAACATGAATGTTTTGCGTACCTGTGAAATAAAGTGACCAGCGTGTTAAATGCGCACTAAAATAAAACCATTAGCCATTAATTGTTTTCACAGAGTTGAGATTTATATGTTGAATGTGCCTATTGTTCCATATGTAAAATTTACTGGTGAATACAAATGTAAGTAGAAATATAGAAATGAGCACACACACACACACACACACACACACACACACACACACACACACACACACACACACACACACACACACATACACACACACACACTACAGCGTGGAAGACTATAAGATTTTAAATGGAAGAATAAATCCCGTTTCCAGGTTTTCCAACCGGCTGTCAGTGTGTTTCCGCTTCCTGTCATTCGTTTATATTTATTTATGAAATTATCGTCTGGCTGCAGATGGAGATAATTACCTAAGGGCTTCAAGTGGCTATGAAACATAGAAAGTCGGTTGGTCAGTGGATCATTTGGAAGAGAATAACAAAAAACAACAGAAATACATAAATGAAACAGTAAATAAAGGATGTTATTCTGTGCCCTGTCAGCAGGTGGCGCAGTTTGTTGACAACAGGTCAGTATAGGGATGAAAGCTGTCAAACAGGGCGATGTCATCTCGCCACTCTTTAATATTCTGTTGTAATTAAAACGTGTGTAACAAACATCCGAGCGGGAACCTTCACTACAAATCCTGAGTAAGTGACTCATGGTCCTCTTGCTAACGTTAGCCTGACTTGCTAACACTGAATTTGCTGGTTGGCTGGTCCGGTGCTAGCTAACCTTCACTCGGTGCTTGACAAGCTAACACAGTAAACATCATGATGTTTGTTTGTTGTTGGTGATGTTATGTTGTTTTGGGGATGTTTGCTGTCAGCTGTCACATTTGAGAACAGCCTGCCGAGCTGTCGTTAACCTGAAGATGCCGTCATCTCCAGTTGACACCGTCACACCAACTCCGCCAAAGAAATTTACTATTTAATATTTCTCTGAAGTTTGGCTAAAATAAATGTACTGCAGCGCGCGGTGTAAGATTTCTTACACTGCAGCAAACTATTCTGTTTAATTCGGTGCTTGTCTGAACCACCAAACAGCACTGAAATTATGTTAAATCACAGCTGTTCCTCCTTATTCACGCTGTTCGTTGCCGCCCTCCCCGAGTGTAGTTAAAAAAAGAGAAATTGCAGCTCAATCATAAAATCTTAACTTTCGTAGTATCGAATGCTTAACAGTGTTACCTCAAATAAATCCCAGCAGCTCTCAATGTTTTCTGTGCTGTCAGATAAAGGCTCAGGAAAAGTAAACAGATTTTAAACCGAGTTTGGTGCAGTTTCCTTCAGTTGATGAGGACGCGCGTGACCTCACACCAAACTTAATTCAACAAAATGTCAGTTTTATTTACCTCTGCATTTACGCTAAAATGTGTCCACAACGAAACACAATTTAAGAGCTCTGACAATTTGGTTATGTCAGCTCTTTAATTCGGTGAATGTTTGGTTCACTAAATAGCCTTAAAATGACCTTAAATTGTAATTGTTTACGTTTGTGCGCTGTTTGAGCCTTCCGTCACTGCAGGAGAAACGGCGAACAGATCATGAACATGAACGCTAATGAAATACACGTTCAGTGTGACCTTACGTACACCACATCAACGTGTCATGCTTTGTTACACCACTACTGTGTCAGATAATAGAAGTACGGAAGCCGTGGCATGCCGCGCTTGCAGGTATTTTTAATGCATGCAGTTAAGTTAAATGTTTCGTTAACTTGAGAAAACGAGCTATGTTAATTAATTACAATCTGGTGATTGTTGGAACCCTGGAAAGACAAACAAGAGGGTTTTTGTTTTTTAGTTTTGTTTCTGTCACACTGAGTGAAAATGATTGTTTCTGTGGATGGAATCTGGTGGCTTTGCTGACAGCAGTATAGCCGCTGTTTCTGGCTAAACAGCAAAAACAAATGCTTTTAGTGGACGTACAGCGACGGTGTGGAGGGATAACAGTGCAGCTCATTTCATGGCAGCCTGCTGCAGTGCTCTCACTCATTGGAGAACCAATTTCAAAACGTTTGTCTCTATTAGTCACACTAGTCATTAGACATAAATTCATAATGGGAGATGGCAGCATTGACACCCCTGTCCTCCCACCACAAAGCACAGGTACTTCCTGTGGCGCAGCAGAATGGAAACATGGAAGTGCACAATGTTGGGGTCTATGAATGTCGTCCACATGCCTGGCTGGATGCACTCCAGAAGCTGTCTGACACTCAGCATCTGAAAGCGTCTGCTGAATGCCGTTGTTCAGGATGTGCAGACCAGTATGGGTTTCATGCCAACCACTTTCTTACGCACCAGGAAATTCAGGGAAAAGAAGCTGCGTCCCTTTTTCAGAGGAGTGTAGCTATTTCTTCCCCCAAAGCCACCGTCTTGGCAGGGATTGAGAGAGGTCTGAGATTTGCTGCTCGATGAGGAGGCTCGTGGCAAACTTGCAGTGTAAAGCCCTTTGCAGAGTCCTGTCCAGCAAAAGGGCTGCAGACTGCACACACAGCAGGTGACAGTCTGTGAGCTGTGGGGCGATGGGATCAGCGGCGACAGCTGGAATGGACCCACCAGTCCTTGCTCTCCATTCTTGGGGGGGAGGAAGTGCACCTGGGGACCCTAGCATAAAGAGCTGGGAAGCATGCATCTGAAACTGACTGAGTGTCAGTGGAGCAACGTGGAAGTGCTTACACTTCTATCTCTAGCTGGCAGTGCCCCATATGGACCACTGGGAAGTGTAACCATTTGTCTTGTCTGACATTGGACTTGTGCACATCACCAGTTAGGCTGGAAAAATGCTTCACATGGCATGGAAACAAAGCTGGCTGATGCCAAAGTTTGAAAATGAAAACACAAGTGTAGTATTCATTCATGTTAAAGATAGATAGGAAAAGAAAGATTAAGCTGGCTGAAAAGAGGGACTGAGTGATAAAATTGTATTTTTTTCATAAAGAGATTTGAAAATTTGGAAATTATTCCAAAACCAGAGTTATCATTAGCATAAGTAGATAAATAAATTGGTATCACTGGCAAAAAGAAAATATTGGCGACTATAGTGTTACAGACAGGTTAGTAATATTAATATTAAAAAAATAGGAGTGGTCCATGAATAGATCCCTGTGGGATATTAAAATGGCACTATCACATGACAATCCATTGCAAAAGCATTTAGAATTGATTCCAGTAACAGTATTAGTATTTTCAAAGATGGCGCCGCAAGAGTGGCAGCTAGGTACAGCAGCTCTGACAGTTTTTCTTTGTTTTTGTCGAGTTGTTGTGTTTTTCTTGTGTTTCTTCTGTCACTAGTTGCGGTCGATCGTGTGCGTGCATGGATGTACAACTGGTGAGACAAGTGATTTGCTTTTTCCTCTTCTGGCCTATTTAAAACCAGATAGGGAGATCCATTCAGCCACGGCTCTGTGGTTTAAACACGGGCACAGCTGTTAGCGCTGTGCAACACCACTGTGCTCCTATTGGAAAGACTGTGACAAGAACAGATGGTATAAGCCATCCACACCGGCTCTTATTATGGGGCACGTGAGATGTCTTCGTTCCAAGATGGAAGAGCTGACAGTGCTTACCAGGCTGCAGAGGGAGGACTGGGTGTGTAGCATCATGTGCTTCATGGTGACATGGCTGAATGAAGACACGCCGGACTTGCATGCTGCTTTCAACAGATTTTCACTGCTGAGAGTGGATAGGAGAGCAAAGGAGTCGTCGTTTCTTTGCAGCTCAGTGATTTCTTGTTGTAGGTTGTCAGAATCATGAGCTAGTTCCTCATTAAACAGTAAATATGTTTGGTTCCTTTTGTCCACTCTCTACGTCCTGAAGCCTCTCACCAAACAGCTGAAGGATTTCACCCTCAGCAGAAGATTCAGATGTGGTTCTTCAGAGTAGGAACATGCTCAGTGTTTCCATCCATCCATCCATCCATCCATCCATCCATCCATCCATCCATCCATCCATCCATCTTCTCCCTCTTCATCCGGGGCCGGGTCGCCCAAACTTCTCTCTCCCGTACACTTCCTCTAGCTCTTCCAGGGGGATCCCGAGGCGTTCCCAGGCCAGCCGAGTGACATAGTCACTCCAGCGTGTCAGTGTTTCCTCTTTAGCTTTAATTTTACTTTGCATGATTTCACAGAGCAGAGAGCTGAGAAGCTGCTGGAGCTTGAGGTTCAGCTGTGAGGTTCCATGTAAAGTCCACCATGAAGGTCAAATCACATTATTCTTTTCTGTCAATGTGCTGATGTTTGTCACCATTGTTGGTGTTCTCCTTGGTTCTGACCACAGCTTGACAATGACATTAGTCTCACTGCCACGCTCATTGGATTGATTATTTATTTATTTATTTTTAACTGGATACGGTCGTTTCATGTCATGATGCCACATGAATCAGTCATCTTGATGGAGGACTTGGATTTAAAAGTTTGGAACCAGGCAATGTCTTGGCAACTGTAGTAACTATTTAAGATAAAAATGTTACTTCTTACTGTTTTTACTCCAGAAGTCTTACTGGCCTGGCAGGGATCTTGAAGGCTGAAGTCAGGTGTGATCAAATGTACCAGACATCTTCGTTTAAAGTTGACCATAATTAGTATATTAATTCTAAATTATTTTACTCTCTTGAGAAATCTGCTCTTTGTTTTCTCAACAGAACAAGACAGTTACTTGGCAAGCTATTAAAAATGAGATTGAGACTGTGCTTTTTAAATTATGTACTTATTCCACATATTTGTCAGACGTGTCCAAACAGAGGTTGAGCGACACGTTCTTCTGGTGTGAACAGCCTGGCCGCAGCTTGCGTCAGAGTTTCTCTAAACGAGCTCCTTCTCAAGTTCAGTTTATGTGTTTTTAATTGGAGGTTTTGAACTGACTTTCAGGACCAGCTGAGTTCACTTGGGACCAGAACATGGCGGCCCAGTCGACCCCGCCTTCTGTCCTCAGAGAGTTCTGCCCACTCTACTACCTGCTTAATGCCATCCCAGCCAAGGTACTGAGCCATTGTAGCAATGTTGTATGAAATTAAACACGTCCTCTTGGTTTTAATTTGTTTCACCAACCGATGCTCAGAGAGATCATTTTCTATTCATATATGCTTTGTTTAACTGGTAAAAGTTTCATTGAGATTTAAATGTTTTTTCAAGTTTGGCCTGACCAAGAGAGCAGCATGAACATCGTCACAATAATACACAAACAATACAAATAGACAAATCAACTATTGTCACACACTGCAAATGAGTGAATACAATAATCAGTTGAAATGCAATACAGGGTCAAGGACAAAAAAATGTTACGATGCAACAGGTAAAATTTTTTAGATGATTTCAGTGAAAATTTAGGAGCAATCATGTTGACCAAGAGTACTATTTCCAACTTTGACTATTTTAGATCGTAACTCTGGGGACCAACATCTGTAGAATACTGTGAGCATACAGGCCATATTGATTTCAGTTATTGCACATATATGTGCACAAATAAGAAAGACCCAACCCAAGAAGAAGTCCGTCCAAAAGCCAGAACACAGCACGCAGCAGGGAACTGCTGAGACACGTGAAGCAGTGTTCCCTCTGCTGCTGTGTGTGCTCATCATCTGCTGTCACACACACGCACGCACGCACGCACACGCACACACACATGCACGCACGCACACACACACACGCGCACGCACGCACGCACGCACGCACACACACACACATGCACGCACGCACGCACATGCATGCACGCACACACACACACATGCACGCACACACGCATGCACACACACGCACGCGCGCGCGCACGCACGCACACACAGACACACACCCATGCACGCACGCACGCACACACACACACACACACACGCACGCACGCATGCACACGCACACACACACACGCACGCATGCACACGCACGCACGCACACACACACACACGCACACACACACGCACGCACGCATGCACACGCACGCACGCACACACACACACACACGCACACACACACGCACGCACACACACACACACACATTTGGCCAGAGCAGAGCTCATTGATGCGAATGAGCCGGTGTGTCAAACTTGTTTAAGATAAGACTTTATTGATCCCTGTAGGGGAAATGAGGGAGAATTAAAAATGAAATTAAAACAGCATTTTAAAAATTGTCATCCACCTGAGTTCAGCTGTTGTTCCTGTTCTCTAACTTACAGCTTGTATGTTTTGTGGTTACATTAATGAAGCGTCGAGCCATTGAGAGGCCTTCTGAGGAACAATGACTCTCTGTGCCTAATGTGTCATATTTACAGCCTATTTAGGAAATTTTCAATTTTTTTTCCACATTCAAATTCAAATGTTTGCTTTTAAAGTTCATCACTCTTTGAAAGGGTGTACTTGCATTATTGCTATTGTATTATCATTATTTCGGGGATATAAAATGGTCTTAAAATGACATTACATTGTTTGGCACATTATTTCTGGGTTGAGAGATTGTCCAACAAAACTGGTGATTGTGATAGGTCTAGAATCGACTTTAAGGTTTTACTGATTACCTTTAAAGTACCTGATCGTTCAGCTCCCAGTTACATTACTGACTTGCTGCTCTCCTGTGAGCCAGAGGCTCAGATCCTCAGGCAGTACTCTACTGGCTGTTCCAAAGTCCTGTTTCTGGACTAAAGAAGACCTGGTAGGTACGGTGTTTCCCAAACAACAAACCCTGGGTGTCCCCAGAACTAGTGCTGTCAGGCGATAAAAAAAATTAATCTAATTAATTACAGGATTTGTAATTAATTCATCTAATTAATCGCATTTTAATCTCATATGTGCTAAAGGTCCCCAAATAAAGAACTTGAATTCTAGGACATTAATTCACTGACGTTCACATTACAGCTGGTGAATCTTTTCATCACTGTAGTTCTCGACGGTAGCTGGAAATTAGAGTCAGATGACGCTATCTGAAACGCCTTTCAGGCCCTCGTCTGCCACGATTGAAGTCGGCCTGCAATCAGCAGCAACACTTTGCGATTGAGTTTGTCAGTTTTTCCGTCGTGGCTCTGCTCATTCGTTTTGTGGGTTGGCGCAGTGAGCTCACGGTCGCACTAGCCGCACTAGCAGCAACTACATGTTTAGCGTTTAAATGATAATTCAGGCTGGAGCTGCTACGGTGAGAGGAAAAGTCTTTTTTACACAAGGTGCAAATCACTGCGTCCTTGTTAATAGTCCCGTCTTTGTTCTTTTTATAAATAAACTTGCCGTTCAAAGGTCCAAGTAGGCTCGCCTCGCTCTCCGGTGTCGCATCCACGTCTGTTGTCACCCTGCGTTTGACTAGTGGCAGGTAGGATGTGACCTCACTGCAGCCTACGGGTCACTCAAAGGGCCAAATTTAAAATGCTTGCGCATTGACTTGCCACTCATGATTAATTGCATTAATTTTTATAGCGCGTTAATTTGCAGCGTAATTAATTAATCTAATTAACGCGTCAAACTGACAGCCCTACCCAGAACTGAAACAAAGATGAGCTGAGGAGGTGCAGAGGGAGCTGAAAAGGGCGATAAGGAGAGGCAAAGACAGGAAGGGAGCTGGAGGAGTGCCTTCAGCGGAACGATGCCAGAGATGTTTAGAGGTGCCTGCATGAAAACCATCTCAGCCAAGGTGAGGAAGGCTAAAGGCCCGGATGGCATCAGCTCCGGGCTGCTCGGAGACTGTGCAGATCAGCGCTGCTGGGACCTCCTGCACATCTTCAACATGAGCCTCAGTCTGGAGAGAATTCCAGCCCAGTGGAAAACTTCAGGTAGTGTTAACTTCTCACCTGATGAAGACCTTGGAGAAGATCATACTGAACCGCCTTTGTCACCTAGTGAGCAGCGAGCTGGACCCCCTACAGTTTGCCTATCGACCAGACATTTGTGTGGAGGATGCTTCACAGATCTTTTTCACACCTGGAGAACAGTAGGATGATGGTGAAGATCATGTTTTTTACTTCTCCAGTGCTTTCAACACGATCCAACCATCACTGCTCCAGGGGAAGCTGGAAGGAGCAGGTATAGACTGCCACCTGGCTGCGTGGACCATCGACTACCTCACCAACAGACCACAGCATGTGAGGCTCCGTGGCTGCGTGTCTGATGTGGTAGTTGGCAGCACAGGTGCTCCACAGGGGACAGTGCTCTCCCCCTTTCTCTTCACCATCTACACATCAGGCTTCAGACACAACACCAACAGCTGTCACAGCCAGAAGTTCTCTGATGATACAACCATCGTTGGACGTGTATCACAGGGGAACGAATTGGAATACAGGGAGGCTGTAACCAACTTGGTGTGGACTGAACCACCTGCACATAGACAGCAGCAAGACAAAGGAGGTGGTGACAGACATGAGCAGGAAGGTGCCACTGATTACACTGGTGAACATCCTGAGTTTGGACATTGAGATTGTGGGCAAGAACAAATACCTAGGTGTTCTCCTCAACAACAAACTGGACTGGACAAATGAGACAGATGTCCTGTACAGGAGAGGACAAAGTCATCTGTACCTGCTCCGAAGACTGAGGTCCTTTGGAGTGTGGAGGACACTGTTTAAAACATTTTATGACTATGGTGGCCTCTGCAGTTTTCTATGCAGTGGTCTGCTGGGGCTGTGGGAGCTCTGAGAGGGACAGGAAATGACTTAACACACTGGTCAGGAGAGCCGGCTCTGTCCTGGACTGCCCTCTGGACACCATTGAGGAAGTGGGTGAGAGGAGGAGGTTAGCCAAGCTGACACTGATCATGGACAACCCATCCCACCCCCTGCATGAGACAGTGGGGGGCTTAAGCAGGACCTTCAGCAGCTGACTGCTGCATCCAGTGTGCTAAAGAAAGTGTGTGCAGATCTACCGCAGGTCCTTCATCCAACAGCTCAGACCCTGAATTCCAGCATCAGTTAATGTAGTTCTGTGTCACATCACAACATCACAAACCTACTTTCTGCACTACTGTGGTATTTATGGTAACAATTGCTAATATCCATCACATCCATGCAAATATCTTGTGCAGTATTACATAGTTTTTTACTGTGCTCATATATTTTTCTACGCTGTTAGACATTATCTTTATCATACAATAGTACAAAACACTGTATTTTATCATCCATATCTTACCCGTTATGTAACTATCTGTCTCCTGCAGGTGCAGCGTGGATTCAGGTCCATCCTGGTTTACCTTACAGCTCTGGACAGCAGCAGTGACTTCCTGGCGGTGGGCAGCAGCATTGGCATGCTCTACCTGTACTGCCGCCGCCTGGCACATATGAACAAGTACAGCCTGGAGGTCAGATGTCTTCTTCTTCTGTGGTGCTCAATCTGTCTTCACATCTGGGTCTTGGCTCAGTCTTCAGCAGGGGGACTTTTCCACAGGAATAGAAAACCAGTTAGATTCCTTCAGTCTGACTTTGTCCGTGTGCATGTGTGTCTTTGTGTGTCTGTGAGTGTGTCTGTGTGCATGTGTGTGCATGTGTGTGTTTTTGTGTGTTTCTTTGTGTGTGTGCGCTGTGTGCTTGTGTCTCTATATGTGTGTCAAACAGGGAAAGACTGATCCAATCACAGCTGTGAAGCTGCTCAGCTGTTTCGATGATCTGGTTGCCGTGGGAACAGCATCTGGTCGAGTTGCAGTGTTCCAGCTGGTATCTCCACTTCCTGGTCGAAACAAACAGGTGAGAAGTTTGACAGGTGTGTTTCAGACAGGTACATCAGGAAGTATTGGCACATGCGACGCTCTCACTGGTTGAACGTGGTTCTGTCGTCCTTCCATCATCAGCTGTGGAGGAAGATTTTGAGCCTTTACTGAAGTCAAAGTGTCACAGTGGAAAAGCCAGTGAAGTCTGAGAAGCCACTGAATGTTTGTGGTGATCTGCTTCATGTGAGTGACCAGTGTGACTGTTCACAGATGTTCAGCAGCAGTTACAGAGATAATACCTGTGCATTAACATGTACGCAAGCAGCATTTTTCTGTTGGCTGGTTTGGTCAATGAAGCTGAGGTGTGTTTTCTGTTCAATACATTGTGTTTCTGCCTCAAAGTAAATCTGGTGTAGATTATTCCACCATGTTTTTGACAGCTGTCAACTTGTTTCAGGAACTTGGATTGTTATTAGCACATATTGAAGGGCTGAAATGAAGCCAGAACTTCCAGGTTTGTTTCCAAAAGTAAGAAAAGCTGATGTAGAATCCCATTTGAAACACCTCTGTTCACTAAATCTCAGCAGTAGGCCATGTGGCTTCAGATGTTTAGGATGGGGGTTTTAATAATAATAATAATAATAATAATAATAATAATAATAATAACAACAATACATTTTATTTGTTGGCGCCTTTCTGAGCACCCAAGGACACCTTACAATAAAAAACATACAAAATGAAAAATACTACATTAAAGTGAAATGAAATACAAACAATACAACATTAAAAATAAATAAAATCTATGACAGAAAATTAAAGTGGATAGGCAAGTCTGAACAGGTGGGTTTTAAGCTGGGATTTGAATCGTCCAATGGAGTCAATCTGACGGATGTCAGAGTCTGAGTGCAGAGCAGCTGAAGGCTCTGCCACCCATAGTGGTCAGTTTGAAGTTGGGGACAGACAGAAGAGCAACTGAGGAGGAGCAGAGAGCACAGGTGGGGGTGTAGGGGTGGAGAGGGTCTGACAGGTATTGGGGGGCCAGGTTATGGAGAGCTTTAAATGTGAGGAGAAGGACTTTGTATTGGATTCGCTGATGCACAGGTAACCAGTGGAGCTGAATGAGGATGGGGGTGATGTGGTCGGTGGGTTTGGTACGGGTGAAGATTCTGGCGGCAGAGTTCTGGATGATTTGGTGGGTGGAGAAGTTTGCTGGGGAGACCAGTGAGGATTGAGTTGCAGTAATCGATGCGTGAAGTGACAAGTGCGTGGACCAGGACCTGGTGAGAGATGGGCGGAGTCTGGAGATGTTACGTAAGTGCATGAAGGCAGTACGGGTAATGTTACTGATGTGGGGGGGGGGGGACACTGTCCAGTATGACACCAAGGCTTTATGTTGAAGTTGTCACTGGGGGGTTTTGGACTTGAGGCAGATGGTCTTTGGTTGTGACTCTCGTTTTGGTACAGAGAAATCCAAATGTTTTATTCTGGTTTTTAATTCACTCTGTTTTCTGAGCGTGTTGACAGTTTTTCCGTCTTCTCTGAGTTCCTTTAAATTTTGCTCTCGATCAGAAGAAATGCTCATAGTGGCAATTTCAAATCACGTTTTAAGTTCACTTTTTTCACGCTGTTCCTTTCACACGATACACATTTAAATGCAATCAGTATTGTGATTCATATGCATGAATTTCTTGCCAACACGTGGTGAGTAAGCGGAAACGTTAGTGATTGTTTGATTGCGGCCAGCTTCCGTTCATTACATGTGCTGCCATCAGCTGCTGGCTGAGCTCCATGAGACCCTTTGAGACATAAGAAAAGAAGAACCACCGTCCATCTAAATATGACTTAAAAACGGCTTCGCTGTAGACCTGAGAATCAGTCCAGGTGTGATTTCAATGTATCAATGAAACCCTACAAAATCAAGCTGTCCATTGACATCCTTCGTTTCTGTCTTTATTCGCATGTGACCAACGTATTCTTTGTCTAACTAAGTTTCATTTGGCTCATGAATTAATTTTTGTAAGCCTCACTTCTTTTTAATAATGCCAGGAAATTGTGGAAAGCTATCAAATGTATTTCAGCCTGTGAACGATGCTGTCTTGCATAGTTAAGGACACCACTTCCCTTTCTGAAAGAGCTACGATGCTGCAGTGAGCACCTCATTGCCTCTGGTTCCCCATTTCATCAGCCCCCTGCCTTCAACATGCGTGCTTTCCTCAGACGTGACTGTGGATTGTATTTTGGAGGGCCAGCCCTCTTATTTTGTTGGTGAATTTCACAGAACTCTCCTATTGCTGGACACCAAAAAGATGCAGGTCCAGATAATCTGGAAGACACCGTCGCACCCTACATGTCAGTGGCTTTCATTGGCCTTATGTAGACTAACTCTGGGCTGCTCCCCCCTTTACCGTTCTGCTGTTTCGTTTGCTTTCTTACTGTCCGTCCCTACGCCTCGGCAGGTAGGCCTTTATGTTCTCTGCTCTGCAGCCTTGAACCACTTGCAGGCAGATCTGCCGTTTGTCAGGCTCATCCTGATATCAGGGCATTTAAAAATGAAGTGAAGGGTCAGGAAGCAAATTTCATTGGAGCTTCTTTGACATGACTCATGAGTATGTGGTGTGAAGCTCTAAAATACACCCTGATACCATTTGTGTGGTTTTAATATCTGCGTGTATGCTGCTTGAAACACTGTGATGCCGCTATCTTGGCCAGGGTGTCCTTGAAAGAGATTTTGTGATCTCAGTTGGACTTGGTTAAGTTAGGGAGGTTCAGTATCCTATGGGCATCTACTGAGCACCTAACCAGCAGGGGGCAGCACTGCATCTATCAGAGGAAAGAATACTGTCCAGTAAACTGGCTGTAACATACTGGTCTCTCTCAGGAATCCATCAATATGTTTTTTTCATGGAAAGAAAATCAAGGAAACCAATAACTTATGTTTAGATTCAAGATACAATT
>NC_092069.1:27553412-27570912 GCF_039877785.1 Chaetodon trifascialis
CAAAACGTCTTAAATAGAATTCTTATTCAAGTGGTACCCACAAAAGTATTTTATACAAATAGATTCAAGTGAAATCAAATCTTACAGGTTTTGTGTACTCCATTTGGACCAAAACTGAATTTTTCTCTTTCTATTCTTAGAGAAAATGACAGATTTTCCATGATGTAAATTTCATGTACTATATCCATCCATTCCTCGATGGTACCTTAAGCCATCCATCCATCCATCCATTGTCTTCCGCTTATCCGGGGTCGGGTTGCGGGGGGAGCAGTCTGAGCAGGGACGCCCAGACTTCCCTCTCCCCGGACACTTCCTCCAGGTCTTCCGGGGGGATCCCGAGGCGTTCCCAGGCCAGCCGAGTGACATAGTCACCCCAGCGTGTCCTGGGTCTTCCCCGGGGCCTCCTCCCGGTGGGACATGCCTGGAACACCTCCCTAGGGAGGCGTCCAGGGGGCATCCGGTAGAGATGCCCAAGCCACCTCAGCTGACTCTACTCTGAGCTCCTCCCGGGTGACAGAGCTCCTCACCCTATCTCTAAGGGAGCGCCCTGCCACCCTGCGGAGGAAACTCATTTCAGCCGATTGTATCCCGGACCTCGTTCTTTCGGTCATGACCCAAAGTTCATGACCATAGGTGAGGGCAGGAACATAGATTGACCGGTAAATCGAGAGCGTCGCCTTTCAGCTCAGCTCCTTCTTTACCACGACAGACCGATACAGCGACCGCATTACTGCAGCCGCTGCACCGATCCGCCTGTCAAACTCACGCTCCATCCTTCCCTCACTCATGAACAGGATCCCAAGATACTTAAACTCCTCCACTTGAGACAGGAACTCTCCCCCAACCTGAAGGGAGCAAGCCACCTTTTTCCGGTCGAGAACCATGGCCTCGGACTTGGAGGTGCTGACTCTCATCCCAGCTGCTTCACACTCGGCTGCGAACCACCCCAGTGCATGCTGAAGACAACATCATCCACAAAAAGCAGAGACGAAATCTGACGGCTCCCAAACCGAACCCCCTCTGGCCCCTGGCTGCGCCTAGAAATTCTGTCCATAAAAATGATGAACAGAACCGGTGACAAAGGGCAGCCCTGCCGGAGTCCAACATGCACCGGGAACAGGTCCGACTTACTGCCAGCAATGTGGACCAAGCTCCTGCTCCGGTTGTACAGGGACTGTACAGCCCTCAGTAGAGGGCCTCCAACCCCATACTCCCGGAGCACCTCCCACAGAATGACACGAGGGACATGGTCAAATGCCTTCTCCAAGTCCACAAAGCACATGTGGACTGGTTGGGCAAACTCCCATGAACCCTCAAGCACCCTGTGGAGGGTATAGAGCTGGTCCAGTGTTCCACGGCCAGGACGAAAACCGCATTGTTCCTCCTGAATCTGAGGTTCGACTATCGGCCGGATTCTCCTCTCCAGTACCCTGGAATAGACTTTCCCAGGGAGGCTGAGGAGTGTGATCCCCGATAGTTGGGACACACCCTCCGGTCCCCCTTTTTAAAAGGAGGTACCACCACCCCAGTCTGCCAGTCCAGAGGCACTGTCCCCGTCTGCCACGCGATGCTGCAGAGGCGTGTCAACCAAGACAAACCTACAACATCCAGAGACTTGAGGTACTCAGGGCGGATCTCATCCACCCCCCGCGCTTTGCCACCGAGGAGCTTGCGAACTACTTCAGTGACTTCAGCCCTGGTGATGGATGAATCGACCTCCAAGTCCCCAGTCTCTGCTTCCTCTACGGAAGACATGACAGTGGGATTGAGGAGATCCTCGAAGTATTCCTTCCACCGCCCGACAATATCCCCAGTCGAGGTCAACAGCTCCCCATCTCCACTGTATACAGTGTTGACAGAAAGCTGCTTCCCCTTCCTGAGGCGCAGAATGGTTTGCCAGAATTTCCTCGAGGCCGACCGGTAGTCCTCCATGGCCTCCCCGAACTCCTCCCAGACCTGAGTTTTTGCTTCTACAACCGCCCGAGCTGCCGCGCGCTTGGCCTGCCGGTACCCGTCAGCTGCCTCAGGAGTCCTATGAGGCAGCCAGGCCCGATAGGACTCCTTCTTCAGCTTGACAGCATCCCTTACTTCCGTTGTCCACCACTGGGTTCGGGGGTTGCCGCCACGACATGCACCGCCGACTTTACGGCCACAGCTACAGACGGCTGCATCAACAGTGGAAGTGGAGAACGTGGTCCATTCGGACAATGTCTCCAACCTCCCTCCTGGTGCCACGTGCACTGATGGACACCCCTATGCTTGAACATGGTGTTCGTTATGGACAAACTGTGACTAGCACAGAAATCCAATAACAGAACACCACTCAGGTTCAGATCGGGGAGGCCGTTCCTCCCAATCACACCCCTCCAGGTATCACTGTCGCTACCCACGTGAGCATTGAAGTCCCCCAGCAGAACAATGGAGTCCCCGGTTGGAGCGCTTTCCAGTACCCCTCACAGGGACTCCAAGAAGGCTGGGTACTCTGCACTGCTGTTCGGCCCATAGGCTGAAACAACAGTGAGAGACATATCCCCGACCCGAAGGCGCAGGGAAGCGACCCTCTCGCTCAGCGGGGAGAACTCCAACACATGGCGGCTGTGCTGGGGGGCTGTAAGCAAGCCCACACCAGCTCGCTGCCTCTCACCGCGGGCAACTCCAGAGTAGAAGAGAGTCCAGCCTCTTTCAAGGAGTTGGGATCCAGAGCCCAGACTGTGCGTGGACTTGAGCCTGACTATCTCTTGCCGGTACCACTCAACCTCCCGCACTAGCTCAGGCTCTTTCCTCCACAGTGAGGTGACATTTCATGTCCCCATAGCCAGAGTCGTTGTCCAGGGTTTGGGTCTTCGGGCCCCCCGCCCACGACTGCCACCGCATAGCACCGGGTAGACAACTGACCCCTATTTTTGGGTTAGGGTTAGGGGTTAGGGGTTATGTTTTTAGTCGGAACGATTTTCTTCGTTTATATTGGGGTATTTCTCTAATTAGTCCGGCTCGGTCGGGGAGCTCTTTCACTATGCGTCCATCTTGGTGATGTTCTGACCCGAAGTCCCCAGTCATGCTTTTTAAAACTAAACTGAAAAACAGTCCTTTTTAACTGCCTTTCTGTGGTCTGGTGTGTCTGTCTTGGGTATCTTATTTCATTTTTAGTTCTTTTATTGGTCCTATCATTTTTTATTGGTCCACTTTTCATCATATTTTTATTGAATCTTATTTTATTCTTACTCTTTAAATGGTTTTAATTCACATCTTATGGGTTAGGCTTCATGATTTTTAACACATGTATTGTACTGTGCAGCACATTGTGCTTTTTGCTATATAAATAAAGTTTTACCACTCTCAAGCGACTGATTCACTTTCTCTGTACTGTCTAGTAAAATCACAACAGCACTGGTTATTCTGAAAGCTGTCATACCCATCAGACACACCTACAACTAGACTACACTCTACAACTGAACACACGACAGCTGGAGATGCTATGTTGGTGTTTTAGTTTTTGTAAGTCAGAGCCACTGCCTGCAGCCATGCTGACCAGCCACACTAGCAGCCGCCACCTCCACAAACACAGAGAACTCCTCCAAAGAACACAGCAACAACTGCACGAACAATGAGATGAAGCAGAAAATAAGCAAAAAAAACAGAGAAAACTCATGCAATCTGTCATGCTGATCCAAAACATCTGGGTTTAATGATTTTACATGTTCATGGTAGTTTTCATGTGAATTTAGCAGTTGTACACATCAACAGTAGTTTTACAAGGGATTAGTAGTTTTACGCATTGCTGATAGTGTTAAATAAGTTTAGTAGATTTAACACTATGCTTTAACAGTATTTCTTGTGTTGCTTGCAGCAGTGGCAGGTTTGGAGCCTGCTTCCTCCCGGGTCTCTGCAAACAGAGCGATCTTCAGATGTTTGCTGCCCGACCTGGACTCAGACTGTGGAGGTCTGACATCAGAGGACAGGTGGAGGACACCCGACTGCTTAGACCACTATTTAACACACAGGTACACCGGGAATATGAGGAACGTACTTTAAATACATACATCTTGTACTGTTACTACTACAGTAGCTGTTATCAGAAGCTTCTGCTGGAGTCACATGATACAAATATGCTGACTAGTACAACTGCTAATATTACTGCTTCTGTGTCTGTCTGTACTTGGTCAAAGATAGTTGTACTTGGTGTATTGGTCTTGAAGGTATTTTGTTGTTTCCACTCATCCAGGAAAAATGACCGTTAATAGCTACATAAATGATATTTTCTCTGTCTGTCTCACCTGTCTATCTACCTGTCTGACTCAGATTCCACAGTTTGAGTTGTTTCCTCGACCTGGTCCAATCGGAGCTTACCGTCCAGCAGACAGGCAGCTCGGTCTGCTCAGTTGTTTCCTCCGAGAGGGCTGGATCCTCAGCTGGAATGAGTACAGCATCTACGTACTTGACTGTCTCAACGAGGTACCACAACTACTTACAGTGACTCATTAACAAGTTCAGCATCTATGCACTAGACTGTCTTACAACAGCTTATAGTGATCTGTTAACGAATACAGCATCTACGTTCTCGATGGTCTTAATGAGGTACTGCAGCTATTTAGAGGACCCCAGCATCTACTTTGAGAGAGAGAGAGAGAGAGAGAGAGAGAGAGAGAGAGAGAGAGAGAGAGAGAGAGAGAGAGAGAGAGAGAGGTGGTCACACGAGCGTCTAAATCGTGCGAGAAATAAAGATGGTAGGTGGGACAACCAGAGTCAAACATAAACAGAGAAATTACACCCAAGATGGAGGATGTGATTGTGATTTGCATGTCTCTGACAGCCAGACGGCGAGGAGCCGAGCTGAGTCATGCTCCCATGCTGTGTGTTGATGACGTGCGTCTTGTGAATCCTCATGTTGTGTCATATCTGATCTGTTTTGTGTTTGATGTTTTAAGGTGATAATCGGAGCCTTGGAGAGCAGTGGAGACATTGTGTCAGTGTCATGTTGTGACAACGAGATCTTCATCCTGAAAGGAGACAGGGACATCATCCGTCTTTCCAACAGCCCCGAGGGACTACCTTCCAGCTGTGAGTACTGCTATTACTACTACCAGCAGTAGTACCAATACTACTGCTGCCACTGCTACCTTAACTCTCCGCTGCCTCTCTTTTAATCTAACCCTCCTGCTAAACATACCTCTGCCAATACGTACTCTATACTATAACATCTCCAACAGCCCTGAGGGTCTGACCTTCAACTGTAGGTAACATTACTTCTGCTAGTGCAACTCCCACTCTAACTTTGATCCTTGACTTAAAATACCACTCAATCTATATAATATGTGAAATATTAAAACAAAGCCATCTGCCCTGAAGGACTGACCCAACCATAAGTGTTGCCATTGCTACCAAACACCTTAGAACTAATATTTAAAATGTTTTTTAAAATGAGTGGACCACAACTCTGATGGTACCTTTATTTTAAAAGATCAAACAACTTTGTAGTTTTTGCAGCCAAACGATGAGCTCCCCGACCGACTGTAAAAACCTTCACTGCGAATCATCCTGACTGATTTTGCCAACTCATTAAGACTGATGTTTTTAATCTGTCTCTGTTCTTTAGTGTCGGAGCTCTCTGTCCGTCTGTCCTCACCTTTGGCCACGCCCACCATCCTCCCACCTACAGGATCAGTGGAAACAGCTCAGCCAATCCGAACCATGGCTATCATCATTGAGGGTGGGGGGAGGGAAGAGGGAGGAGGAGGACAGGAGTGGCACAGTGAGGAGGTAGAGAAAGAGGAGGAAGGAGTGGAGGAAGTGGAGGAGGCAGAGGAGCAACTGGAGGTGACTGGTTGACCCATTTCTTACAGACTGGTTAACTGACCTGTTACTGTCTATGTAATGTGATCCACTATACTCAATATTTATCCAGGTGATGGAGCAGCTCTGCCAGCGCTCCGATTTTTTCACCAGCAGCTCTCGTAGCCGCAGCAGCTCTGTCACATCCTGGGACAGTCTCCATGGAAACACCCCAGTGACCACATCCTGTGAGCTGAGCTCCAGACGCTACAGTGCTCCTTTGGGTCAGGGGGAAATGCAGCAGGAGCTGGTGGTGAAAGCCATCAGAGTGAAGAAGAAGAAGAGGAGACGACAAGGCAAGCAGACAGACGGACTGAGAGATAGACAGATTCAGACTGATAGACAGAGAGTCAGATAAGAGTCATAACTGAGTGACTGAATATTTTGTCTCTGTGTCTGTCCTCAGACAGCAGCAGTGGGAACCGTCTCTCTGAGAGCAGCTGTTCAGACTCCATGTTTGTAGTCCAGGATGGCAGCTGTAGTGATGGAGGGAGTGGGACTCCTCTGAGTGACCGAGCCTCCCTCCTTGGTCTTGACTTTCAAAACTATGACTCCCCAGAGCAAAACCAGGACCAGGACTCACAGGAGGCACAGGGTGGAGGTATAAAGGATAGGGAGGAGATGGAGTCTTCCTCCAGTCAGTCTTGGTTAGTAGCTGAAGACCAGCAGACAGAAAGAGTATTGTTGTTTTTCATTCTTGGACCCTACATTCACTGTCTATCTCATACTTGCTTTCTTGTCTCAGCTCTATTCTCCCTCCAGGCTCTCTGCCCCTCCAAGGTTTGGAGAACCAGCTGAACCCAGAAAAGGCCTCTGGTCCTTCTGCAGAGGCACAGGTTGTCCCTCCAACCCCAGATGTGGATCTGCTTCTAGAGTGCACCTTCTCATACATGCACAATACTGAGGAGGATAATGCACAGGAGCGGCAGCCAATGGAGGACCAGGAGGATGGGTTTCTGAGCCCTCTGATTGGACCAGAAGAGGAGGAAGAGGAGGTGGGTAGATGGGGTTGAGCTTCACCAACCAATGTAAGGGGATTTTCTTTGTTAAGGACATTCCCCCAAACCCTTAACCTGCCCCCCCCCCCCCCCCCCTTGATCTGTATGGTCCTCATGCTCCTGGACCTCTATGGTTCTCAGACTCTTGGACATCTATAATCCTCATACTCAGCCTGTATGGCCCTTTGTCAACCACAAGCTACTTCTACTGGTACTTCTACTACTAATCCCCAGACCTCTGCAGCTAGTCCTCAGACCTCAACCACTAGTCAGCTGACCTGTGTAGAACTCTGCAAGGTAACCGGACAGAAAATTCCAGAGGAGGATGGGTTGAACAATACTTTTGTAAAGTAGGAGCAGAAGGTGGGGGGTAACAGAAAGTGCTCTAAGTTCACTGTATGGTCCTTTGACAAACATCGGCTACTCCTGTTCAGCCTTAAAACAATGGGTGTCTTTTAGTCTGCGTCCTGTCTGCCAGGTTGCTCCTACCAGGTTTCAAGCCAACATGGCAGCAGTCGCTCAGGTTCCTCCTCTGCAGCATCAGAAGTATCCACCACCTCCTCACTTGTCACCCCACACCTGGACAACTGCAACTCACTCCTCTCTGGAGCCCCCGAGTCTGCCACCAGACACCTTACAGTATCCAATCTGCCAATGAACTCTGTTCATCTTGTTCAGGGCTCTTCTCTGTTCGGACTCCTCACTTGTGGACTGAACTCCCAGAGAAGAGATCAGGAGATCTGGCAATCGCCTACCACATACTGAAAAAAAAAAAAAAAAAGGTTTACTCTACACATGAAGATGCTATTACACACTTACTTTTGTTTAATTTCTGCAAAAATAAAAAAAATCAAAGCACTTTCTCTGAACAAACTTTTTATTTGTGTACTCTGCACAATGTTTTAGACTAGTGCATTGTTCTAATGAATATAATTAAATCTTAATATTCCTTTGTATTTGTGTGCAGGGTGATGACCTGGCACCCCATGCTGGTCTGGTGGACCAGATGTTTTACTCCACTGTGTCCAGTCTGGACAGAAAACCCAGTATGTCCAGTGATGAAGAGGCAGACATCTACAGTCACACTGTGCCTCCTGCTGGCAGCGGAGGGGGTGTCCTTAATTGTCCGTCCAGTCATACAGAGAAACAATTGGGCCAGGATGCTCAGGACAGAGATGTACACAAACCTGAGCAGGTGAGACACACTCAGAGCTGACCAGGTAAGAAGCACATAGACCTGACAAGGTGAGACAGACACACAAAGTTGACCTGGTGAGATTCACAGACGTGACACACAGACACAAACCCAACCAGGAGAGATGCACACAAATGTGATCAGGTGAGTCCATGAGGTCTTACCTTACTGATCTAGTTTTCTTTTGTCTCTTAAGTTGGCAGAAAGCTGGATGGGATACTCAGGACCAGGATGTGGAATACTGAGCTTGCAGGTGACTGAGAGGTGAGTGGTCAGCCGACTCTCAGGTGATTGAAGTATGACCTGTGTGTTTCAGGCATGTGTGGTGTGTGGACATTAAAGGAGGACTGTGTTAAGGTGACTGTCGGGTGTCTTACAGGTGTCTCACAAGTAACTGACAGGTTTCCTTCAGGTAACTGATGGGTATCTGACAGATGACTCTTGTGGGTGACTGGCAATTATCTGACAGGTGATGTGTGTTTCAGGTATGTGTGGTGCCTTGACTTTAAAGGAGGACTGTACTGCAGCCCTCTGCCTGAAACTGGACTCACCTGGCAGCGCTTCGAAGATAACGTCCACCAGATGGCATTATCACCTTCAGGTGAGCTACTGACATCACGCTTGACAGATGCTCTGTTCATTCATTGGAAATGTAACAAATGTAACAGTAATTTTACACAGAGCTATTAGTGGATCAGTCCCATCTCGGTTTGACTCTAGGAGGGAATATGACATGACTTTGTGACATGGAAGAGTACAGAACTTTCATTTGTAGAATTTTATGACAGTAAAAATTAAACAAGGAACACAAAATACCAACATGGCAAAACGCTGCCTCTGGTAAACTCTTTAGTCCGAAGTTCAGTCAGTCAAAAGAAAATCCTTAACGGTAAATGATTTCCATACGTTCTTGTGTGCTACCACAGTAGTATGTGTGTATCGTAGAGATCTCATGAAGCTCATCTGTTCCATCCGATGCAGCTACACGTATGAAGAAGTACACTGAGCAGCAGATCACACACTCCTCGGATGAAAGGAAATCCTGGGTGGCTGTATTTCACTCAATGTCGTTCCACAATATGAGCAGACGAATGAAAAAAACATTTGCACATGGCAGGAAAGGGAACCCATATATTACTGTATGGCAATTTTCTACAATCTATACTCCTATCCAGTTTTTATATATAAATATTATACTGACTGTATTTACATCAGAAAAGATAAAAGCCAAGACATTTATGCATAGTATACAATCAGTAAACATTTTTAACAATAATTGTAGTTGTAGTGAAACATCTTTTTGTCGTGAAACATCTTCTGATACATAGCTGGGGTGCATCGTCAGTGATGCTACCTGACGTCATAGGGTGTTTCGGGTCTTTCGAGCATCAGACACCCTCACTCAGGCGACCCGGCTGAGGTTGATCAGGCCTCAGCCTGTGCCCTAGCAGCACTCGACCACGGATCTCCTCTCTTCATCCAGAGCTACCTAGAAACTTTCTCTGCCACCTCTGTGCTGCTATAGATGGCCCTCCTCCTCTCACCTGTTATGCCAAGTGCAGTGTAAGCCTTGCAGAGGGACTGTCCTGCAAAGCCTCTGCACCCGACCTCCACTGGCGAGCACCTTGCCTTCCAGCCTCGTCTTTGGCAGTCGCTGACTAAGTTGTCATATTTCTCCCTCTTGCAGTTCTTTCCTTAATTAAACATAAATTCCCACTCATATCTTCAAACAACATTTCTAATTTTCAGTTGTTATCATGCATTAAAATTCTGATTGCAACAAACTGATTGTCTCACAATTCTATTTGATCAACCCTTTAGCCGCAAGAAAAAAATGGCAACCTCCTGCATAACCATGTGGCTAACCAAAGAAAGAGGTTTTTTTCCACAAATCATTAGCTCACGTAACACTAGTCACAAATGTGCTCCTTACATTTCAAATGTAACTTGCAAATACATGTCCAGCTGTTTTTTTTCTTACTCAAAAGACTTAACCATACATATAAGTCAACAGAAGTAGTGTACCAGTTTTGACTGCTAGCTTGAATTAGTATGCACAAATGGCAGTCAGATAACATGCAATGCTATCTGATTTCCCCTACACGGGATTAATTAAGTGTTATCTTATCTAATGCTTTAACTCACCAGAGATTGACAGAGTTTCCCAAATGAAAAGAAACGGTTGACATCCAAACGATCTTTGGCTCCTTTCTTCTCAAAAACAGGAGAACCTTTAACACTACATACACTCCACCTGGAGACCTCTTCACATCGCGCTCTCTCTCTGGCTTTTCTCAGTGGAGATCTAACATAATCAAACCTTCTAGAAGGCACTTCCTTTTTTCAGTAACAAACAAAGAGGATATTAATCTCATCGTGTAACTGCACCAACTTAAATGTACCGGCTGGTTGATTTATGTGAGTTACATAAACAATGGTTTGTACTTAGACTGAGACAAACTTTACTATCATTCATTACACCGAACGGAATTTGGTTGACAGGCTCAGTGCAGGATTAAAACTATGTTAAAAAAAAGAAAAGAAAATACATATTGTCATATATACATGTTAAAATAAACAGCAGAAATATACACAGAGGATATTTACTGCACCACCAGCTGTTAACAATGACAAACTGTCCGCTTTATTTCTGTCTTTATTTGCAGTTTTGCTTTGTTTTTCCAAAAGAAACTTAAAACATCATAAGCTTCCAGTTAAAACACCTGGTTTACCTTACATTAAGGCAGGCAGCTGATGGTCAGGTGTGCAGGTGTATGTAGCATTAGCTAAATGTTAACTGTTGCTAACTCCATCAGGTAATCTGCTGTGGAAGGTGGAGCAGAAGAGCATGACAGCATTTGCTTGTGCTAAAGTATCAGTTAAAGGAAAGCGTCACTGGTACAAAGCTGTGGAGCAAACAGGCTTTGTGGCATTGAGTGACGACTCCGCCTGGATCATCAGGACCAACGGAGACCTCTACCTGCAGACAGGTGACTAATTAACGATTCATACATATTAGGGCTGTCAATGAATATTCTAAATTTAGATTTATTTTCAAAATTTAAAAAAATGCAGACATTGAAAATTGACATTGTGTTGGTTTTACCTCTTATGGACATAATGCACAAAAATATGTGGGTTTTTTTCTTTCAGGGAATATTCCAATGTAATTTCTGGCCAATTTTGACATCCATTTATTTATGTCTCTTTTCTTATTCCGTTTATTTGTCTCGTTTAAAGCCATCCCTCTGTGATAGAATTCAGTAGGAAGAAACTGTTAAACATCAGTAAATCTACTCATCAGACTTTTTCTCCACTTTCACGGGATTTGCAGGAGACGCCGACAAAGGAAATGATTGTTCGAGCTTGTGTAAATGTATTTAGATATATACATATACGTGTTTGTGTATGCGTGTGTGTGTGCGTGTGTGTGTGCGTGTGTGTGTGTGTGTGTGTGTGTGTGTGTGTGTGTGTGTGTGTGTGTGTGTGTGTGTGTGTGTGTGTGTGTGTGTGTGCCAAACATATTCAGGCAGAGATATTTAGAGGTTTCAAGGGAAATTATTCTAAAAAGTTTTCAAAGCTTATGATTCTACGAGTTCTGAGAAAAGGTGAGATCTTAGTGATTTAGAAAATATCTCTGTTCAAATAAAAAACTTTGCAGTAAGAATATTGAAATTAATCAGATATTCAAGAGCAACACCATCTGGATTATCACTGTAACAGATATGTTTAGAGTTTTTCTTTCGGCGTATGAACTGAGGGCTATTCCCTCAACTCTGCAGAAACTCGGACGCACAGAAAGTGTGAGTAAAGGCCTTAAAATGTCTGCGAGAGAGCCCGCGTGGACTAGACAATTTTATAGTGGAATTCCTTCAGTCATTGTGGATTTGTGAGTAGCGGGCCTCAAAGTCCATGCATGTGGATGCTAGGATTTGGCCAGTGCCCCAATTGTTAACGTATACTCTTCAGCTCGATGCTTCCCTTTTGTGTGACATATAATAATGTCACCATTGTGAGGCTAGTCAAACACAAAGCAAAAAGTGGATGACCACCTTTATTTTTGAAAAATCAATGGCGGTTTTCAAAAAAATTCATTGAAAATTTTGACCGTTGTCTTGAATGTTAGATATTAATCTTTACTATCCAATTCACTAGTGTTGACAGGCAGCCTGTAGCCTGCATAAAATCATATAGGCGCTGTTAGACCAGAAGTATCCAAAAGTACAGGCTACAGCAGGCCAACCATTGTAATGGCAAAGAGGTGACCTCGGCTTCCATGTTAAAAAAGAGCTTCTTCTGCAGGGTGTCTGGACCTCAGACAGAGTGAGGAGCTCTGAACAGAACCACTGCTCCTTCTTGTTGACTCAGCATTTGGTTCAGCATCTGTTCTGATTCGTCCTGGACTCCTCCGTGTGGAGGAGGAGACTCTGGGGCAGACCAACACACATTATATATCCCATCAGTCCTGGGGACACAAGAATGTCGCTGGTTCGATTCCCGGGTCGGGCCTTTCTGTGTGAAGTTTGCACGTTCTTCCCGTGCATGCGTGGGTTCTCTCCGGGTTCTCCGGCTTCCTCCCACAGACCAGAAACATGCTCATTAGGTTGATTGGTGACTCTAAATTGCCCCCTAGGTGTGAGTGTGAGTGTGAATGGTTGTCTGTCTTTGCATGTTGCCCTGCAATCGGCTGGCGACAGGTCCAGGGTGTACCCTGCCTATCGCCCATTGAAGCTGGGATAGGCTTCAGCCCCCCCCCCCCGCAATCTCGAAAAGAATGGGCGGTATAGAAAATAGATGGATGGATGGTTTGGAGGTGATAAAGTTTTCCTTGTGCGCTGTTTTCATAATAACCATTGTCTCTGTGTACATCAGGTCTGAGCGTGGACCGCCCCTGTGCTCGTTCGGTGAAGGTGGATTCTCCCTGTGTGTTCAGCCAGGTGTGTGTGAGGGAAGGCGTGGTCTGGGCTCTGAGTGAACACAAAGCTTTATTCTACAGAGAAGGACTGAACAGCTACTGCAGCGAGGGAGAGGGCTGGAAGTATGACACTGTCAGGTACTACTGCTACTGTAATACTACTGTAGTAGTGTAGAGACAGAGGGGGCCGGAGTTATGACACTGGTGGGTACTACTGCTACTGTAATCCTACTGTAGTACTGCACCGAGTTGGAGGGCTGAAAGTGCAACAGCTGGTTGCAATATCAACTGGGTACTAAGTACGAAGTAGACAACCAGCAATCGTATTTCACTTCCCTAATATTGTAATTATTATGTGACCGTAGTATAACTGTTAGTTACGCACTTGAATGTTGTTAGATTTGTGAACATGAACTATTAAAGCCACTGGGACTTTTGTGTTTGAGTTATTATAAAATGAGCTGAGAGGAAATATCTGGCAGGTGATGATTTACTGATCAGCGTTTGATAAAACCTTTTTCTAATTATGTTACTGTACATGTGTGTGTTTGTGTGTGTCACAGTGAGGCTCAGGGTTTGGAGTTGATGTGTGTTGCGCTGGGAGACGGTGGTACAGCATGGGCATTGGATGCCAGTGGCAGCCTGTGGTTTAGAACCGGTATCTGTTCATCCAGACCACAGGGTGACGATGACCACTGGTGGCAGGTAGACAGAAAGTCTTTTTGTTTGGTATTTACAGTTTCTCCTGGTTTGTTCTCAGTTCATTTGTGCAGTTCAACAGCCTGTCTGTCTGTCTGTCTGTCTGTCTGTCTGTCTGTCTGTCTGTCTGTCTGTCTGTCTGTCTGTCTGTCTGTCTGTCTGTCTGTCTGTTTTTCCATCAGATCAGTATTTCAGACTATGTGGTCTTCGATCAGGGCAGTCTGTTCCAGACACTGCTGCAGGCCACCCAGAGTGTTGCCACGGTCACCAGGGCACCGGTGGAGCGTGTGGTGGCCTTTCTGTCACAGTACTCGCAGTGCCAGCCGAGCCTGGTCAGCGCCAACACCAGTGGAGTCTGGGTTGCCTCGGGACGGAACCAGTTGCACCTGGCCCGTGGCAGTCTTGTGGGTCAGTAGAGTCCAGTAGAGAATAATGTGCTGCACTACCTTACAACATAACAGCAGAATAGCCTAAATAGTATGGGTTTCAGTTTCTCAGATGCTGTTTGTGTTTTGGTTCCTTTAGGAACTTTCTGGCAGAATGTTGTTCCAAGAGGAACTGTCTCAGCCACAAGGTGGACCTTCATCACTTCCTCAGCTGTGCCTCACAGAGAAGGTAAGAGACCTGTACACTACACACATCCATACCTCAACAACTAATCCCCAGACCTCAGCAACTAGTCGCCAGACTTGAACGAGTCTTCAGACCTCAACAACTAGTTCCCAGACCTCAACAACCAATCCTCAGACCTCTGAACAGCAGAATCACTGCCTGTCTTTCATGCGTAACCCTAAGCACACTTGTACCTGAAACTTGTACCTAATCACCGTCTACCTTTGTGTCTTACCTGTGTCTCAGGTACGTTCCTGTGGTTGGCTCAGAGCAGGAAGGATCTGTTCTGTGTTTGGGATCAGGATGGAGAGCTCCGACCCTCCTCCGTGCCTCTACCACCTGAGGTAAAATCACCTGTCTTTAAATCTGATTCCTCTGGTGTCTATTCTAATGGTCTCCTCGTGTATTCTACTTATGTTCTACTACGTTTTACCTGTGTGCTCAGGTGGAGCTGATTCACCTGTCTGCCTGTCGTGATGCTCTGTGGGGTTTGGACACTCATGGCAGAGTCAGTATTCGTACACTGTCTCCTTCCTGTCCCTCTGGGCTCCACTGGACCCCCCTGGACCTCAGTCAGCTTGGTAAATACCTTTGTCACACAGATTTATTTAGCTGATGCTTTTACCAAAGTGACTTACAATAAGTGTATTCAACCATGTGGATACAACCCAACAATTACAACTACATCAGCTTCATCAAATGCACTGAACCACTTCCAGTGCTACATCTAGGAACAATAAGAGATAAGTTTTATAAGTTTTTATAAGTCAGTAAGTTTTTTCATGGGCCAAGGTGCAGCCTGAAAAGGTGTCTTTTCAGTCTGAAGATGTCGAGACTTTCTGCTGTCCTGATGTCAATGAAAACTCATTCCACCATTGTGGGACCAGTGCAGCCTGTCTAGATTTTGTTGAGTGGTAGCTGGGCCCCCTTCGAAGTGTGGAGTAGCAGAGTGTCGTGGACAGATTAGGGTGTGTTTGTATGTTAGACCAGGGCCTGGATGTGGGATGGGCCTGAACCATTCATAGTACAGTAGAAAAGTACCAGTGACTTGAATGGGATTCAAGCAGCCTCTGGGAGCCGGTGCAGCATGTGAAGGAGCAGTGTCGTGTGGAAGACCTTGAGTCGGTTGAAGACCAGCTTGGCTGCTGCACTCTGGATGAGCTGCAGAGGATGGATGCTACATGCAAGCACACCAGCCAGGAGTGAGTTATAGTAGTCCTAGAGCGAGATGACAAGAGCCTGGACCAGTACCTTTACCATTTCCTCTGTGAGGAACGGACATATCCTCCTGATGTTGGGGAGCATGAATCTGCAGGAGCAGGTTGTCACAGTGATGTTGAAGGTGAAGGACAGCTGTTCATCCACTGTCACATTTAGCTTCCTTACAGTTGGAGCTAGAGACACCACGGAGTCCTCAGTGTTAATGGAAAGGGTGGACGGGAGATCACTTTCCTGGAAGGAAGAGCATCTCAGTCCTGTCGAGGTTGAGCTTCAGGTGGTGTGCGGACATCTACTGAGAGATGTCAGTCAGACACCCAGAGATTCTAGTTTCAACCTCGGTTTCAGACCAGAGAAATGCTGTGAGCGAATAACAGAGCTAACTGACTTGATATAGAGAGAAAAGAGGAGGGGGCCTTGAACAGAACTCTGAGGGACCCCAGTACTGAGGCTACAACCTTCAGACACAGATTCTTTCCAAGTTATTTAAATGCGGTCCTTGAGGTAGGATTTGATTGGGGAGTGCTGAGCCTGAGACTTCCAGTTCTTGGAGGGTGGAAAAGAGGATCTTGTGGTTCAGCATGTCAAACACTGCTCAGAGGTCCAGCAGGATGTTGCTAGAGGAGTGGGAGGCTGCTCTAGCAGTGAGGAGTTCCTCCATGATGACAAGGAGGTAAGGTAAGTTTCACTTGAGTGACCTGCCTTGAATCCAGATTGGTGAAGGTTGACAGGGTTGTTCTGGGGGGGATATGCTGAAAGTGGAGTAAAGACAGCATGTTCGAGTGTCTTTGGGGGGCAAAAACCGCAAGTGAGACATGTTTGTAATTCTTTACATGGGATGTACATATTGATGAGGCTGGGGAGAAAAAGAAGGAGGTCAGAAGCCATAGACTGAAGAAGGTGAGAGGGCATAGAGGTGGTGGGAGATAACGCCTCATTAGGAGAGAGGGGTGAAAAGGAAGCTAAAGGAGGAGATGAAGAGATAGATGTAGACCACGTGGTGTGAGCAGGTAGGTGGGAAAACGAGGCACATATGTCATCTATCCTTTATCACAGTAGTTAGTAGTTAGTTTTTAAATCGGGAATCTTACAGGTAAAGTCATGCAGCTGGTATTTGAGTGTAGCTCTGCAGGTGAGCTGAACTGACAAATACTGGATGGAAGAGTGAATAGTACATCTCTCATGCAGCATAAGGTTTATTTAAGACATCAGTAATAATGTTGAGTGTTTACAAAAACAATAAATATTGCAGATGAAATACAAACTAGGAGAATGCACTCCATAGAGTGCAGATCTGCGCCAGGCATGTAAATCTGAAAAAATGAAAAAACTAGCAATGTAAATGCACCAGCTCATTGCAAGCTAGTGTTTCAGCTGCATCTCACCAGTGTAACCATGACCTGAAATATTTGTTTACTCTTCAAGTCTGTCTTTTTGGCAATATGCGTGTAAACACAAAGGTGATGGCCAATAAAAAGACGCTGAATAAACACTGATCTCCATTTTGCAACCTAGGGAGCCAGAGAGCAGCACACCGCTCTGCTTTGTAATCCCTCCGACACTCAGCATCCGATGGCCTGTTTGGTTTCAGCCAATAAGAGGCATAATCTACACTAATAATTTCTCTCATCTTCTGATTAGTGTGAGATTATCATCTAATGCTCAAAATAACACTTGCTTGGCCTTAGAGAAAGCTGCTCTCAGACAACCATCCAAACGTCCACCAGAAATGCTCCGCAGACATTTTCTTGATGTGTCCACGGTGTTAAAGACAACGTGTCTGACTACAGAGCGTTCATGTCTCACACTTCAAATGAGCAGTAACCTCAGCCGAGTCGTACATCATATGGACAATAACACAGATATTAAATTCATATTGATCACACAGTATTGATCTGTGATCTCTTATCAGTGAGTTACACAAACAGACATGAAGCTCTGTAATAACTAAAACTAGAATCCAGCAGACTGAAGTGATGGAGCACAGAGTCTGCGAGCAGACGTCCCTTCATTAAAGGACTCGTTAGTGAAGGC